>NW_026890602.1:4200000-4447500 GCF_028828025.1 Penicillium rubens
TCTCGGCGGTCCTTGATGCGCTGGATACGGGCCTGGAGGGGTTTCATCGGTCAGTGATACCATCTTGGGAAGTGATGTGTTGTCGGAGATAATAACATCATTATGGGAAGACAGGTTGACAAGAGATGGAGACCAGACAAGGACACAAAATGACCAAGAAGTGAGACAGATCAAGAGAGAAAAGGATTCGGATCGACATACCTTTCGTTCAGCCTCCTGCTCCTCCTTCATCTCACGTTCAAGTTCCTTGACAGCATCGTTATGCTTCTTGAGCTCTTGACGCTTAGCGTATGAGGTCAAACCCGCAGTAGGGCGGAAAGCTTTCTTGGTACCATGCCAGTTTTTACCTGAAAGTCCGATGGGGTTAGTCGGGGAGATGAGGGACAGCAAGTGGGGACTAGGCATTGATTTTTTTTTTTTTTTCCCTCTCACTTACCATTTTTCCGCATGCCGGTCGGAGGCGCGACAGGAGTAGCCGTTGAGGTAGACATGATAGGATATGTGACTTGGAAAAAAAGGGAATTCCAAGAAGATTCAAGAAAGTGGGATGGGGTGAAGGAAACGTGAAGCCAAAGAAGAGAGACAAAAACGGAGACCGAGTTTTTCCCTCATTGATTATCTCGATCTGATAAAATGTCTTGGCGTCCGTGAGAGAAAATGCTTCGGCCCAAATTTCCTGACTCCACCTTTTTTTTTCCCATTTCCCACTCTTAACTCCCTCTTACAGGCTGTTTATTATTATTTTTTTACTCTTTCCTCCTGATTTTGGTCTGGCTTCGTTTCCTTTCTCTTCGTTAGCTTCTGCACGGTGGCTTGGCACCCTGTAGGCCCATCAAATCCCTCGTTACACCGCCCCCCCCCCCCCACCAGTCCAAGTGCATTTCACTCACTACTTATACCTTTGATTCCCCCATCTTACCATGATCCCTCGATAACACTCTCTTACTTTGTCATTTCCCCCCTTTCTTGATGGCGGCAGAGCATGCGATCATCAGTGAACCGATGGAGCTGCCATCGCTCCCGCCCAATCAGGGCCTTGAGGCGATGAAGGATATCATATTTGGATCGGTAAGGAAGTCCTTGGCACATGCACGTGGGGGATTTAGACTGACACCTTCCAAAAGTCGGCAGGAATGGCAGGCAAACTCATCGAGTACCCCTTTGATACCGTCAAGGTCCGACTACAGTCACAACCTGAACACCTTCCTCTCCGATATACGGGACCACTGGATTGTTTCCGCCAGTCCTTCCGAGCCGATGGCCTCCGGGGACTATACAGAGGCATCAGTGCCCCCATGACCGGAGCTGCCGTGGAGACCAGCTGTCTCTTCTTCAGTTATCGTCTCATCCAGGATGCTCTGCGCGCGACGGTCTACCCAGGCGTTGAACACCTACCATTCGTCGCTCTCATTGCTAGCGGAGCTCTATCCGGCTCGGTCACCTCGCTGGTACTTACACCAATTGAACTGGTGAAGTGCAGGATGCAGGTCCCCGCGGAATCAGCAGGCCTCAAACCCGGCCCGGTGGCCATCGTCGCAGGCATTTTCCGACATGAAGGGCTGGCAGGATTCTGGCGGGGTCAGATGGGAACCTTGATCCGGGAAACTGGCGGGAGCGCAGCGTGGTTCGGCGGATACGAGGGCGTATCATCGCTCTTCCGCAAGTATAACAAGTCGGACCCGCAATTTACCTCCGACTCGCTCCCTATCCACCAACAAATGATCGCAGGAGCAACGGCTGGAATCAGCTATAACTTCCTGTTTTACCCGGCCGATACAATCAAGTCCCGCATGCAGACTGTGGACATCTCACAACTGCCGGTCCATGCTCAGCAACAGACATTCTGGGGCGAGACCAAGGCTCTCTGGAAGCAGCAAGGGCTCAAGGGCATGTACCGCGGGTGCGGGATCACCTGCGCGCGCTCGGCGCCCAGCTCGGCTTTTATTTTCACTGTTTATGAAGGATTACGGCAATATTTTGGATGAAAAGCAAAAAGAAAGGCTGCTACAGTCTGCATATAGAAATTTGTCATTCTATCGGGTCTAACTGAGGTTGGACGACCATGTTGGCCCCCATTTTCCTTTTGGATTTTTCAGTACCTGACTCTTTGGATTTTGGCGTGCGCTATACCCCGAATACATTCAAACACGGTTCTTCACTCTTCTTCACTTTCACTTTTACCTCCCCTTCTCGACGACTCCAACGCCCAAACCACCAGTCTCCTATTTCCAAAATCAGCCGTTCAACGATATCCGGCAAGGTTTTCCATGCTCAATTTCTGAGGCATCGAATCGTGCGGGCTTGGCTTGATGTACGACCAAGCATCTTCAGCTATGCCACTCCCAGGATCCTTCACACGTCAATTGAGGTTAAAGGCGTTAACCATTCGGTATACGGATATGGTGAACGATATTTAATCTGAGCTTTTTTTCGGTCATCTTGATTTGTCTGTTTTTCTTTTCTTTGTATACAATATAGAATTCGGATGTTGCAAATATAACTTCCGGTCCAATGCTTACCACTTCGAACCTTTCGGACTCGATTCTCCCATTATATAAATCCCGAAGAAAGACCCCAAAGCCAGCCCCAAGGACTGGAGATGGTATTCTTTACAGCCTTGTAGCCCTGGAGCCCTGGAGGAATTCGGAGGTTACGTAAGATCCCTCCCGGACAGCCCTGGAGCCCTGGAGGGTTCTCTCTACCTACACCTACTATCAGTAAACATGTCCGATGTCGAGCGCAATATATCAGCCTCATCATCTGGCCAGTTGAATAAACGTAGCTGCTTGCGTTGCAGCCAAAGAAAAGTGCGGTGCGATAAAGTACATCCCTGCAGCATATGTGTGAAAGCCGGAGTGCAGTGCACCTTTCCAGGTCCAAAGAGAACAAGGCAGACATTAAATAGACCTCCAGTCAGTGAGTTACTCACTCGCCTAAAGCATCTTGAAGAAGAGGTTGAGCAACTCCGTTCAACGCGCTGCCACCCGGATACCGACCATACGGACTTGGACGACGATCCGAATCTGCAAAAGACAGTCAAAAAGACAGAGTTGCTGGTTCTCAAAGAGGGAAAGAGTCGGTACGTCAGTGATGAGGCTTCTGTTGCACTGGGACAAAAGGTGGGACATGGTTACTACTGGTATTGTATAGCTGTCAAAACTGATTTACTGTGCAGATCTCTGAACTCCGTGATATTATTGAAAGCCCTTCAGATGATGAGCCATATTCACTCGATGCAACTTATAACCCCACTATCCTCGTAGAGGGTGGAATTCTTGGAGATCACGACTTCACCTGGTCTCTCGACTATTTTCGCCTCCATTATTTTCAACCAGCAAGAATGGACGCACTATGGAGAACATACCAAGAAAACGTGGCACCATTGATTGTCATACTCCACCAAGCCACCATGGCAAGGATAGTCCAAGACGCCTGTGCTGGCAGTGACTTATCGCCCTCAGATGAGGCATTACTATTCTCCGTGTGTTATGCCGCTGTGGCTAGCATGAAAGCGCACATATGCCCTTCAGTACTCGACGTCGACCGGGATACAGCCATCCAGGACTGCAGGCGAGCAGTGAGCCAGGGGCTTCGCCGAGCCAACTTCATCAGTTCTCAGAGCTTGTCTGCTCTTCAAGCGGCCGTTCTGTTCTTGTTATGTTATCGAGTCGGCGGTGATACACGACTTGTATGGGCCGAATCTGCCGTCGTGATACGGGTTGCACAAGCACAAGGAGTCCATCGCGATGGGCGGAATTTTGCATTGCCACCCTTCGAAACAGAGATGCGCCGTCGGTTATGGTGGCATATCTGCATGCTTGACATGTTGTCTTCGGGAGACCAAGGTGTCGATACTCAGATTAGACCTGAAATGTTCGACACCCAGTTTCCCAGTAATATTGATGATGATGACATTGCCTTGTGTATGACGGATTGGCCACTGCCAAAGACTGGCTTCACAAATATCACCATCTGCATCATGACCTGTCAGATCATGACGGGAATACTCTGGCCGCGTCAGTGTGGATACTCGGATATGTCTACGCACGACCGCGAGAATCTCGTCACGGCTTTAGGGAAAAGGCTTCATGAACAGTATATCGATCATTTCAACCTGGATATCCCGATCCATTGGGTGGTTGCAACTGTTGTGCGACTCCAACTCTCCAAGGCGTGGCTGGCGACCCAGTTCCAGTCCGGAGCCTCGGACGTGAAGTCCTTCCGCCACGACGACCGTGTATTCGAGACCGCCCTCGAGCTTGCACAATTCTCCTATCTCCTGCACACCAACGAAGGAACACCGCAGTGGAGCTGGTTATGTACAAGCTTCAAGGAATGGCATGTGGTCGCTTTTATACTTTCGGAGCTATGCTTGCGTCCACTTAGCCCCGAGACTGACCATGCTTGGGATGTCGTGACCAAAATATATAGCTCGTGGCAGCATGATATGCCGCGGACTGATGCTATGCTTCAGAAGCCCTTGGATCGGCTCATGGCACGCACGGCCGCATCACGGGCTAGCAGGCAAGAGCAGGATGGCCAGGCACCATTCAGCCAAGAGGCTTTGTCCGATGAGTTTCTTGGATTGGGTGACACCGATTCTGGTTTGCTTTTCTCTGGTCTGGACTGGCTTTCTGGGTCCTTATTTTAGGCCATCGTCTTTTTTTTTATGTCTTTTTCCTAACAGGGCAAGTATACAGAGAGGTGTCTTTGTCAACACATTAATTCCACAATAACTAGTACTTTACAATATCACACACAACCTTCAACCCTATAGTGTCTCGAATTGGCTATCCTCCTTCAACCAATCCCCGAATGTCTTCAAGCTGGGATTCAACCTTTTCACAGCCGGAACATCTGCACCATATCCCTCATCCCGAAACCATCTGAACATGACACCCAAATCCTTGACGGCAGCCATCATCAACCAAACTGGAATCCTGAAAGTAGTCGGCACATTCTTGCCAGTCAAATCCTTGAAAATCTCCGACATCTGTTCAAACGTCAATTCATCCCCAGCAAGTGAGAAGGCACGATTCTTCGACTCCCCGGTATTCATAAATGCCCTGGCAGCGAAGAACCCAATGTCACTCGTCGCTATCAGTTGCAGAGGTTTGCCCTTCAGTGTCATCTGCCATGCCGTTGTAAACACCTTCCCGAAGTAATCCGGCGTGAAGTTCTCGAAGAAGGCAACGGGACGGAGAATCGTCCATTGCATATCGGTCCCTTTTGCTTTCTCCATGAGATGCTTCTCGATCTCATGTTTGAAAATGAAATGCGGGATGGCGGTTGGGTTTCGGTCTGACTTCTCGCCACCGCGGTCGACAGAGCTGTACACAAAGTGCTTGACGCCTTGTTTGATAGACTCGTCTATCAGAGCGATTCCCTGGCGTCTCTCATCGTCGTTTCTAGGATTGGTGGTCTGTTTCATTGGTCAAAATTGGGTTTATATATTTAGGAGATTGTTTATTTCGGGGACGTACTTGCACGCTGAACACACCCCAAACTCGCTCTGCATTCTTGAAGATGGCCGCTGGGTCGTCGAGGTTGCCTTGGATCAATGTGATACTGGAAGACTTCTGGGCAAGTTCCTTCGCCGAAGCGGAATTGATGTCGCGGGTCACGGCGAGGATCTTGAAAGAAGCATTTTTCTTCAGAAGGTTGTTGATTAGGGAGCCTCCTTGTTTCCCTGTGGCTCCGGTGACGAGAATTGAAGTCATTGCAGGTTAGTCTGGGAGTATAGATGATAGACTTGTGATTAATGGTTAGTGCTAGGTACAGCGTCCTTTAAGTAGTCAATTCCGAGGCATTGAAGTGCGATATGGCATGATTTCTAAGATTTCTTAAGATTTCTAAGATCTCGAGGGCTTCGGGATTCACCTCAACCCCGGATTTGATATAGATATGACGTCACATATATCAATATCATCCCCACAGCAGAACAACAGAGACAACAGAGACAATCAGGACAATCAAGACAAGAAGACCCTGGAATAAGTCACATCGTATTATTCACGGCAATAATACTCATTCCCCTATGAACTTCCGTGTCGGCAGCACTTAAAAACTCCCTTACCGTCATATCCAGCCCTTCCTCTCCCAACAAGTCCCCCTCCAATTCACCTCGCAATAATGGACCGTTCATCCCTCCATTCAATTCCCAGACCTTCCCATCTTTCTTAACAAAAGCAATAAAATGAAATCCACATTCCTCCTGCGGCAAAGGTACAATCGAGGACCCCTCCGACGCCGCATCCATATGCGCCTCTTCCAGAAACCTCGAATCATACAAGAGCCGCGCCCTCTCCACCGGCCCCAGCCCAACCGCCCGCTTCACAATCTTCTCCAGCTCTGATCCCGCCAGGACATATTTCCCATTCTCCAAATTGGTCACCACATGCAGTAATGCCATCAGCCCACACGCATGTCCGATCGTCTGCTTCATCCACAGCACGGGCTCGTCGGCCCCGCTGCCGAGATACTCGGGTATACTGTGTTCGACACGAGACCGGGCGGCGAGGTAGATGGGTTTATCGCAGAGGAGGATGAGGGCGTTTACAGGTCGTGGGATCCAGGAGAGCATTTCTGGGGTAGTGGAGAGGATATCATGGAATGTGAGGCTCGGGGATACTCCGAGGTTCTTACATAGATGCGTATGGACCTCTGGATTGTTCTCTGTTGCATTGGTAAGATGGGGTGGTGCTGGTACAAAACTGGATAGACTTACCTAGTGGTATAAAGGTCTTTTGGCCGTTGATGACCTGGACGCCTAAATTAAACATGTTTGGAGATGAGTGTCTTTTTTGAAGCTATGCGAATGTTTACACATATCGTATGTTCGGTATAGCGGGCGGGGGACGGTGCTTAGTCATTCCCATCTAGGCATCTCTGCGTGGATATCGGAATAGCTGTGGAATACCAGGAGAATATCAGGGGAATATCAGTTTAATTTGGAGATTCAGTGTATATGGCATGCTAGATCAAGTGGGATCGGATGTATTATAGTGATATTCTGATATTCTCCTTGTAGCACGTACATATAACTACCATTTCGGGCTTCTATATCAAAGTAAATATTCGAATATGCAAATATCCAAATATCCAAATATCCAAGTATCTCAAATCTAAACTCATGAATTAAATGGATTTATAGTAGCTATAAATAGCCAATATCCAATAGCCAATACCAATATCCCATAACCACATCTCTGCATAAAATCGCCTATCGTCTATCAGAAAAGCTTCCCCTCCTCCCCCTCATCTCCCTCATCTCCCTCAAAAACATCTCCCATCTCAACTATCATGGCTCACACAATTACAGCCCAGGAACTGACAACTTTGTCCACCAAGGCCATTGACGCCAAAGCGACTGCCTACTGTATGACCCTTTCCCCCCTCTTTAAAGCAGCACAATCACCAGATACCCAGATCCTAGTTCACAGAGAATCATAACCTCAAACTAACACCATCTCAGGCCCATACTCCAAATTCCGTGTCGGAGCATGCATCCTCACAGCATCGGGCGAGTTCATCACCGGCGCTAACGTCGAAAATGCCTCCTATCCAGTCGGAACGTGTGCTGAGCGTGTGACCATTGGCGCTGCTATTGTATGTTCCATGTTCTCGTTTTCTGGTCTATTACTTTGGTTGTTCTCTATCATTGTCATTATCATGTACATCAGCCTCATGTCTGGACTCTTGCTAACTTCCACAGGTCGCCGGCCACAGAGATTTCAAGGCTCTGGCTGTCGCGACGGATATCAAGCCCGCTGCGTCGCCTTGTGGGATGTGTAGACAATTGTGGGTTTTCTTCTCCTTCTTCTTCTTCTCCTTCTTCTTCTTCTTCTGATTGACTTATTTGGATACAGTATTCGCGAGTTCACCTCGCCTTCTTTCCCGGTGTACATGTACGACGGGGAGGGAAATCATAAAGTCATGACTATGGAGGAGGTGGGTTTCTTATCTTTTTTCTCCTTTCTATTTGGATATATATCTGTTCTATATCTCGTGGATTCTCTGCTGATAAGCCCAGTTGCTCCCCGACTCTTTCGGCCCCAGCCATCTTAAATAGGGAGAGGTATGTGTTTACGGAGTTCATGGATATCAAAGAAAAGAGGGCGAGGGGGTTGAAGGTATGAATTGGAGTTTGATATCTAGTGGAATTGAATTCATTTACAAGGTGTTTACCTAAGGCAATATATTGAAATGTATCCTGCTTTGTTCAATGGGAGATATATAGCCCTGGAGAGCCCTACCACAACGTACACAAACCGAATACCAGCAAGAAAAGAGCAAAAAAAGGTCCATGGCACGCTCATAATGTCGCAAGAGTCAAACCAAAAAGATCATTTCCAACTGGAAACCCCCAAAAGGCAGCTATATCAAAATCCCAATACTTAAAAACCATAACCATAACCTCCAAAACCAAGCCTAAGCCTGGTCCTCTTCATCGTCAAAATCATCAGCTCCAAGCAACTCATCCTCATCATCAACCACAGAAGAATAATCTCCCCTCCTCGCCGCAAACGAGCCCCGCGTAGCATAAGGTCTCTGCATCCCCCGTCTCCCGAACAACCCAGACGAGCTCCGCGCCAGACTCTTAACAAGTAAGGGCAGGGACTGCGCAACCGCAACAATACCCGCGATAATCGCCACAGGCACCGCGACCAGCATCGAGTCCCTGGACAACCAGCTCTGCGAGCCCCCGCTATCGCCCAGTCGGATCTGGCCGAATTTGCCGTCCCAGTGCGTGTACGCGTACCAGCCGACGGCGACGGCAACGGCGATAGGAGTCACGATCGCGAAGAAGAGGCCTGTTCCGCTGATACCGTGCTTCTTTTGGTATTCTTCTTCTTTGTTAGGGCATGGCTTTGACACATCTTGGTCTAGGAGGAGGCCGCCTTCGCAGGTTGTCTGCGGGATTCGGCGGTAGCCGGTTGGTTCCCAGTATTCAACCTTGTCAGGATCCTGACTGCATTGTGCGACGTGGTCTTGAGGTTGGAGACCCGGGACGAGGCCACAGCTGCCGTCGGTTTGAATTTCATAGTTGTAGTCACTGGTTCGTGTTAGTTGGCTATTTAGGTTGGGATAGGTGGTTACTTGTTCTTGCTTACCATTCGAAATCAGCACGGGTACAGGTGCAATTCCGCCCGATGCTGTGGATGTGTGGCTCGCGCCAGGCATTCCAGCACTCAGCAGCAGGTTTCTTGCGGTGGTATTCTTCAACATGGCCGAAGATACAGTTCTCTTCCTGGAAGGGATGAGTGGGGGCCCAGTTATAGTAATCGCTCTCATCGTCGTTACAGTCGCGGCTCCAGATACCGCTGAAGTCGAGCGTGACAATGACACGCTTGCCGCCGTCTATACCCCAGAGCAGGAATTTCTTCGATGTATCCGATGGCACGGTGGAGATATCGTCGATGACTAGTTCCTTTTCGGCGAACTGGAACTCGTGCCAGCTCATACCTTCGTCGAGCGTGTAGTGTACAACCTTGGTTGCCTTCCGGTCGCTAACAAGCACAATTACCGAGCCTGCCGCGCCGAATTCCCACATGTACTGTCCCTTCTTGACTTGCGTCCATGAGATGCCGCCATCCCTGGTGAGGTATGTATCAGCTTCAGATGCACTGGTGAGATGCTCACCGACGTTGCCGAGCGCGAGCATCAGGCCGATGGCAGAGCCCGAGTAGAGGGTATCGCGGTAATCGCGGCGCTCGGTGTAGCCGTGGAAATGGAGAGCGCATTTCTCGGTGCCCTTGCCCTCCGTAACGGAGCAGTCGAAGTTCTTGCCATCGACATCTTTACTCGGTGGAGCCAGAAGCATCCACTGACCACCGTCGTTGTGGGTGATCATAGTCCGAAGCTTCTTGGCCGCACCCTTGTTCAGCACTTCTTCCCGATTCGAAACCACATTGGCAATGGCCACACCCTCCAGGCCTTGCAACTCATCGTAGTCCGTGTAGCCGCGGTCGTTGACATTGAGTCCCTCGAGACTCTGGACGAAGTAGGTGCCGTTACTGTTACTCTTGACAAGGGAGCCGAAGCTACGTTCGCCTCCCCCGTTCACCATCACAAGGAGGAACAATGCGTGCGGGGAGCTAGGTAGGACGGTATACTGAGGGACCTTAATGTTGAAAGGGAAGTGTGCGTTGGCGTAAGTGCGGCCGTCGACGCTAACGCTGGCGTTCAGGTATTCCTTCTGGTCCCCTTCGTACCAGGCGACGACCTCGAAACCGTTCTTGGTAGCGGAACGGGCGATGTTTTCGAATTTGACCTCCATGGTAGAGAAATAATCATCACTGATAACCAACTGCCGGTTATTGTTCTTTTCCTCATCTTTATACTGCTCGCAAATCACCAGTTTTTCGCTGTTGTTGCGGCCCTCCTGATATCCGAAGTTACAACCGCCGTCGGCGATTCCAATAAGCATCGGCTCCCAACTAGCGCCTCGCTTGTCGGTGACGTACGCCTGCGAGCGACAATTCTTCCCCTCACAGTCCTTGTGGCCAATCCAAATAAGGGAGTCCTGGAACTTCTCATGGAAAGCGAGCTTGCGGATGTACTCCTTGTTCGGCACACTGGGAGCGTCAAAGAAGTGGAAGGAATCACCGTGGTTGATAGTGTAGTACACCCTCTTGCCGTCGGTGAGGAAGAAAGCCGTATCACTGAAGTAAGGATGCTGAACCATTTCGATAAACTTCTCATCCGGGTGGATTTGCTTCCAGTTCCGGCCATGGTCACGCGAGACATGCAGTTCGTATTTGTCAGTGAGCATCATGATAGTCTCATCAACGCCGTTGTTACTGGCCTGTCGTTCGAGATAGAAGTAATTTGTCCACTTGGCCGAGATGGTCTGTGGCTTTCCCGCACGAGGCTTGCCATCGGTGATGAGGGGAGGCCCCGTGACATTCGAGCAGGAGCGCTCAATCTCGCGCTCGAGATCCTCTCCACCTTCACGGATGCATGCGTTGCCGGGGATGAGTCGCCATCCCGAGGGGCCCATGTACTTATCACTGGGATCCTTGCACTTGCCAGCTGGGGGTGTCAGCGGGACAGCCGGTACACATTCCTTGCGGTCCTCGCTGCGAACAAAGTTGTAGTCGCATTCGAAATCTTCAGCGGAACACTTGCAGAGTTGGAATTCCGGGCCGCTGATGGCAAACTCCTTCTTGATGAAGCAATCTGCGTTTGCCTTGCGGCGTTGGAAGAACTGTTTCTGGCCCATCAGGCAATCCGGCTCGCCCTTTTCATTCAAACGGGCAGTCCACTCTTCAAGGTCTCCAGAGCCACACTCGCGCTCGTGCAGGCCATCGAAGTCGATGAAAAACATGAGGGTTTTGGTGGTGTCATCGCTGGAAGTGCCAACGAGCAGGAACTTGAGGCTAGTCGAATCTGGCGTTGAGACCAGGAACAGAGGCCTGATCTTTTGCCCCAGAGAAATCGACTCCCACTCTTTCCCGTGGTCGATAGAAAATTGGACCTTGTCCGTCTGGCTGCTATCCAAAACAGCAGTGATCACACCTCCTTGGTCGCCAAACTCGTACCGGTGGGGGCCCTTGAGCGCGCGCCGCCAGGTAAGACCCGCGTTGTCTGAAACATAGAGATCACCCTTGGAATAGTCCTCGAGATGACCTCCGGTGTTACCAACACCCATGACCAAGCCCGGAGCCGGGCTTGAGAACATCCGGTGATCCGGCAAGGGCATCTCGTGCAGCGCGGCGTAGGTGGTCATCGAATGGAGATGTAGCTCGTCTTTATCAGCCTTGAGAGGTTGGAATGTTCTCCCATCGTCAAAACTGATACTGCTAATAAGCTTCTTTTTATTTGAGTCCGACTTCTTAGCTTCTTCCCAGTTCTTGACCGTGTTGACGATCGTGATACCATGAATCCCCGTGACTCTCTCAAAATCGACCAAGCCATTCAGGTCCTCGTTCGTATGCTCGATATTTTGCGTAAAGTAGGTGCCATTGGAGTTGGACGAGAAGAGACTGCCCATCCGGTTATCCTGCCAAGTAGTTTGCACGTCGATCTGGATGCTATAGTTGGTGCTTTCCAAAATAGTATAGGCATCCTCTTCAATGCGGTGCTTGCCAAACTCCGCCCGGTGCCACACATTCGAGTCATCACTGACGTACAAAGCCTGCTCCTGCGTACCACGCGACTGAAGGCGCGCCACGATGTACTTGGACACAGAACGGATCTGAAGACTGACACCGCTCAGCGGTTTTCCATGATCCAATTTCGCCTCGGTGCCCTCGGCATCATCTTTGAAAAAGCTGTCTGAATATATCAATCGCTCTGTGCGGGTATGCTCAAATGGCCCCTTCAACCCAGGGACCACGCAGAGGATCCGGTCTCCTGTCGACTTCGGCATGTCTATGTCCAACGCGAACTGCGGACGGCTCGCGGCCCACATACACTGGAGCGTCATCTCGCGCAATGGCTTAACAGTCTCGAAGTCGTCGGTGGTATAGAACGTCTGGGGTAGGCAGCCAAGGATGGTGCAGTCGAGACCCATGAAGATGACCTTCTTCGGATCCCAGCCATTGAACTCCAATGGGAATGAGCGCATGGATGCGAACGGCAACACGTCCACCTGGAATGGTCTCCACGACTTGGCCTGGTCGGTCGTGATCCAGTGCTTGCCATTCTCACCGAGGATGTACGCGCGGTTGTCGTCGAACGGATGTCTCCAGATCAAGTCAACGGTGCCTTCTATGGTTCCATCGTTGCCCTTGACAGTCTCCCATTCCTCACCACCATCGAAGGAGACATGCGCGGTAAGGGATCTCCTGTCACGGTAGAGGATGGTGTTTGTGCCGTGAAAGTAGAACAGGTCTGCGGGCGGAGCGTCGAGTTCATGGGTCACGATGTTCGGCTCGTTTCCCTTTGCCGCTGCTGGATGTGAGGCCCATACCAGCAGCAGGCTCAGTGTGAGCAGCAGCCACCGTGGGATCATGACCGGTGCTGCGTAGGCATCTGATAGGGTGTGCGGGTAGGAGTTTGAGCGGACCGGACCGGGAATACGGGGTCAATCGATGGAGGGAGGGAAAGTAAAGTCGCTGGAAAAGAGAGTATTGTTAGAGGCCAGCAACGAATGAACAGGTAGGTAGAAATGTCGTGAGTTAAGATAGTGATGCTGATGACGGAGCTGCGTGGCCTCTGCCTTGGGATGAAGCTCTCTGTCACGTGAATTGCTTATCGGTCCTATGGCCCTATCGACTGAACCATGGTTGCAAAACAAGTCTACTGGCAGCGAACCATGGATGACAGTACGCAATTGGGACTAGTCTGTTGGTCTACAAAACAACCCCCCTGAAGATGGTGAAGGTGGAAAATGTGGAAAATGTGGTCTCTTGAATCAATTGACATGAAGCAGCCGGTTATATGTACAAAAACACTGCTAAATAGGTACATAAAAATGTCGAGGACCCCCGTGTAAAAAGAAGACATCGCTCAAAATGCAAGGATCGGATATCCTGAAAGGACGTTCAGAATGGTATAGAACGAAAGATGAGTTCGCGCCAGACGAACAACAACACTTTAGCGTTGGGAATAAATCAAGGAATGTTAAAAATAAAATGAACGGAAGTCAATCAAAGTCGAGACATTTAAATCAAACTCGGCGTCGGAGCTTGCGCCACATCTTCCTCACCACACCTCGCTCATCCAAGTCCGAGTCCCAGATCGACTGGCTGCGGTCCGCGGGTGGAAGTTCAGCCAATCGCAAGGGATCTTCCTTTTCTTTGGAAGAAGCTGGAGGTGTGGGAGAGTCGGTGCGGAGATCAGGCCGAGTAAGGGTCATTTTGAGAGTCATCTCGCGGTTTCCCGGAAGCCGTTGTGGGACTCCCTTGGCCCCAGGCAACCAGGATTGGCGTCGCTGGAAAAGAGCTGATGATTCCATGGAGGGTCGGGGCGCGTCCCGCTGTGTGAGCACGGGCGAACGGATTGGTTCATTTTCCACCGATCCTCCTGGGCTCCCCACCATGGTGCCATCGTCATCTTCGAAGAATGTGCCAAAGTCCCAGTCGACCAGGGTGAATTTTGGCGAGCTTGGTTTTGGTGTGGTGGGTTCTGGGCCGATATTCTCCTTATTGTTTTGATCCAGCGAGGGAAATCCGAATTCAATTGCTTCGTCGAATTTTTGTGGGGATGCCAGGTACACGCGCAATTTCAATCGGGCGTCGGGGTCTTGGTAGTATTGTGCGCAGGGGTCGATGCTCGAGGTGGAAGATTTGGGGCCATGTTGGAATCGGTGGTTGGATGATGGGCGCGATTCAGAAGTCCGGTTGGAGAGAGGGGTTAGAGGTTGCGATTGACTGACAGGCGGGAGTCCTCGAGTTGAAGTGGGTGTAATTTCTAATGTTTTGCGAAGGTGGTTGGAAAAGGACAAGGAGCGGCGGAAAGAGGGGCGGGTTCTCTTTTTCGTGGCAGCGTCCGCCACATGAGCGTGGTATTCATCGAGAGACAAGTCAAGATCGCCATCCTCATCGAGCCAACGGAAGCTGTCATGGAATGTTTGATCCATGTTCGGGTCTTCGTCGTCTGAGTCGGAGTCTGAATAGAAGGCGGTCGAGGGCTGAACAACAGGCACAATTGTTTGAGAGGGATGAGTGTCAATGGAAGGGCGAGATTTCCTTGAGTCTCGACCGGAATCTCGACGGTAAGCTTCGTCGGCAGCGTCGTAGATGAGACTTTGTCGATAAGCGTTCCTCAAACGTCTACGTTCTTCGGGGGAGAAAAGCTTTTGTTGGATCTTAGCGGGGAGAGAATGGAAGCATTGAGAGTCCGCCTGGGCGGCCAGGTAGGCCAATTGAAGAGAGCCGGGTTTGCGTAATTTCTTGGAAGGAGAAGAACGTTTCTCGAGCCCTCGCTTCCTTGATCCGGTCCGTAAACCACGCGAGTGATAGTCCCCAAGACGAGGGGCTCGATAGACCCGATTATCGGTCTGATAGTTTGACGTGGAGCAGGTAGGGGAACCGTGATCGCTCTGAGCTAGCCGGATGCGCAAACGCTCGACATTCGAGAAGAACTGTTTGAGTCAGCTGTGGACATTGAACAGCAATGGATAGGCAATACGGGGGGGGAATGAAGTGGAGCGAATAACGTCCCATGCGCTAACATTGGCTAGCATTGGCTAGCATTGGCCAGCTAGCCAATGTTACGAGACAGTGAGTGGGCGCCACGGACGATAGTGCGGGTTGTCAGCCTCCACCGAGGGGGTTCAGGGGTAAATCATAGTCAATCACAGACAATCATTGAGCAAGGGTAGACAAAGGAAAAGAAAAAATGGAGAAAACGGGCGAATCAGGCCCAATGGGGTCAAGATGATCCTCTGTGGAGGGAGCTATTGGGGAGGGAAATGAGAAGTCCGAGCGTTTGACGGTGTGAGGAAGACTGGAGTGATGAAGGGAGGAAATCAGCAATGAGCCCTTACCTTTCTTCTCACTGCTGGAGGCAATGATTCAAAGTCCTCCGACATTGTGTAGAATATAAGGGATATAGGGGATATCGAGAGTATAGGGAGGATTAATAGAATAGAATAAGAAGTTCAAGTATAAGGATACCGAGCAGTATACCAAGTAGTATACAACAATTTAACAGAACAACCCCAATAGAAGTAAAATAAGAAAAGAGGAGATCTACTCAAGTATATATATATATATATATACACACACCGATGATATCTTTTAAACTTCTTTGATCTGTGACAGGATATGCTGTACATTAGCGCCTTGTGATTGTGATACTTCGATTTCCCTACATACGTCCATACATACATACATACATAGTATATTCTTCAATACCCCTCTATATGATCTATCACGAACCCCTCTATTATCTCATGCGAACATGTCAAACGAACTCTTGATCGATCGCATTCCAATCTGTATGAATCGATCCATCCCTATTGTCATTCAAGTCACCAAGCCTTGAGCCAAGTCACTACGCGCCTCGCTTTGACGTGGCCCCAGTAAGGAGATCATGTTCAGCTCCACTTAGATCGCTGATTTCCAGTCTGAAACATATCCTAGACCGGGAGCAAATTTAGAAATGGGAAGACTGGGAAATTGGAAACGGTTCCTTTGTGCTCTTCCCTGTTCCCTGTCTATCAGTCGACTCAATACTCCGCCATGAGGGGAAAATCGAGAAGATACGAGAATAATATCCCTGGGGGAAGAAAAAGTGATGTATCAAATAACTTCATATCCAATGAGAACACAGGGATGACTTGGGTCCACTGAACAAAGAACATTGAAACGGCAGTTTATGCCCAATTTGGTATATTCTGTACTCTGTATATTCTGTGTATTAACGCTATTAACACTATTAATGGACATACTCAGTAAGATGTTACACTACTTTGTACCTGACAGCTCATATACATTCCATCTATGCCATTATAACAAACTCAACTAAATTAAATATAGTCGAGACTCTAATCCGGAGATTACCAATGATTCGTTTTGAGATGAAGAATATAGATCGATTATACTCCGATAGCACTCGCATAATGATCGACATCGTCGGAATTCAATAAAAATAATAAAATACAAAAGCCTTTAACCATTGTACAACATATAATAAAACCACTTCAAGCACGGAGTATCCCCATATCAAGGACTCCAATCCCTTTCCTCCTTGCATCGGGCTAATGCATACAACTTCAATCGCATAAGACAAACGAGGAGCCCATCCCTTCCGGACTCGTGGCTCGCCGAGGCGTGCAAAATCGAGGTTTCAGGTATGATCTATCATCTGCAAGTGCCATTTTACGATCGGATGCAAACGCGTGGGATGTTCACCGCTGATACTGTACAGAGTACAGAGCACGAAGTAGAAGGAGGGAGTGGTTCCTGTGAGCTTCAAGGAGGATAGACATCTGATGCAAGTGCCCGTGTTGGCGATGCAGTCCACGGCCATGCTGTCTACTTCAGGCCCATGTCAGGGGGATTAATGTTAATCGTACCAGGAGTACGGGGTAGACTGTCCGTGGATGATAACTAGACTGAACTAGATAAGACCACAGAAGATGTGTAAGAAGGCCGGGGTATTTTCCGCCGTTGGATGATAATTACCGGTCTAGCGACCCTCGGAAAAGACTAAATAGTTGATAGATCGTCATCGCTTTCGTCGCATAACGGGAGACAGCGCCAATCAATATTAAAGAGGGTTTCAAGTGGGGATGTCAATTGTACACGGAGAAACTAGTGGAAGTCTCATATCAAATGATGTTGCAAGTGTGTATGCACCACTCTATCCATGTACAATCTATAATATATTATTATTATATCCAAATCTACCTATATTCAAACCCAGCCACCCTTCTCAGACTCCTCTGTCATCTTCCTCTTGCCAGTCTGAACCTTTGTAAGCGTCAACTTCCTTCCAACGCCTCTCCCCAGAGCACCATCAAGCGGAATAACATCATCCTCAACTGATGTCCTCCTCGAAATCGACTCCTTTTCAAGACTGAGGATCACCTCAACTGCATCCCGGTCCTCGATGACCTTTGGATGCCGCTGCGCAAAGTACCGCGCATACTTATACAGCGACCAGTAGCAGCTGAACACGTTGACGACCGTCAGTGCGATCTTGTAGAAAGTGTAGTAGAACAACAGGACTTTCCAGTCGACGCGCTCTTTCTTTAATCGGAGGTGGATCTCGTTGAAGATGATCACGTTGAGGATGTACATCGCGATAGTGACGCCGAGTAGCATTCCACAGAACGAGGGGCGGACTATGAATGAGATTGGGAGGATGAAGGGGGCGAAAAGGTAGATGAGAGTTTCGTAGACCTGCGGGCGATGTTAGCTATAGATCAATTGCCGAAGATGGTCGATGTGCCTGTCATATACCTCTTGAAAAACACACAACTTCGCACCAAACTCCCACCAACCCAGCTTCCAGCTAGTCAAGATATACTTCAAGTCGTAGTACACGCCAACAACGAAGAAGAAATTCCACCGCTTAAACCGCTGTTGGAAGATGGTCATTTCGCCGAACCCACCACGGCTACCACCAGAACCACTCCAGAACACCGAAGCCGGGGTCTCGGTTTCGACAAAGACCTGCGAGCACATAGTAATGCGTCCACCCAGACGTCGGCATGCATCACCGAAGAACCAATCCTCCGACACGGAGAAACCGGGATGTTCATGGAATGTCTGTTTTAGGAACTCGATATTCCAGAGCGAGATAGCTCCGTGGGGGAAGGTAGCGCTTCCGAATTTCCCGAAGAAATCACGCTGGAGACCGGACATTTTGTACTCGAGGTCCTGGGCCTGTTGGCAGAATGTCCCCTTTGAGGAATTGGGGCCGACACTTTTAATTGTGTACCCGATGCATTTGACGTTCTTTTTGAGTCTGTCGCTGACAATTGGGAAGTTCGGAGGCAGGAGACAGTCATCATCGATTAGAACGGCATTTTCAAAGTCTTTGGCTGCGTAGCAGCCGACGAACTGCGCCACGATCTTCGAGCCGATGGGTACCCAAAGGTGGTTTACACCGTAGGGTTTGCAGACTTCTTCTGTGTTGTCGAGGGGGGTTTTGGAGTTGCCATTTGCTATGACGAAGATGTTTTCTTTGGGGAAGATTTTCAAGGCGGCTTCGAGGGTTGCGCCGACGATTGATGCTGATTTATAACAGGGGATGAGGAGAGCAGTTGATTTTACCTTGGAGATGTTGTTTTCCAGGTCTGGAGATTCAGATTCAGATTCAGAGTCCGGGGCTGGAGGATCTTTCTCGAAGAGGATCAACAGAGGACAGAAGGCATATCTGGTTTGGTTAGGGCAAGAAAGGCAACCGGGTTTCCGAAGAGACACTTACAATGCAGCCAGACCAATGATAATTGCGTATCCTCCTGTGATAACGAACTTGGTCCGAACAACCCAATACAGCCACCAGACGGCACCTTTCCATAATGGCATACCGACGAGGACGAAGTAGACAAACAGCACGAGGAGCGCATAGATGCTGTATTCAAATAATAACCGCACCCAATGCTTTCGTTGGATAGCCACGCCTCTCAGTTTGGCTTTTTCGTAGACTTCTTGCAGGTGGCTCTGCTCGCTGCTGATAGTCTGAGAGCTGGTCTTACTGAGCGGTTGAGGACTGAGCAATGCATTCTGAACCGGTGTTACTTGTCCTTTCTCGGGGATTGGAGAGGGGGGCTCGAATGTGGCGGGCTTTTCAAAGTAGTCGAATGTACCTAAAGAATGGGATGGGGTTAGCTGATGTATATAAGACTTTGGCATCGATTTGATATAATTTTGCCATAGATATGGATATCAATTCCATACCCTGAAAAGCAGGAGGATCACTGCGTCCACGGGATCGAATTGCAGACTTCGGTCTTGCCACTGATCGCAGAGCAGAAAGACTCAGAGGACGGTTGGAAGAGGTGCGAGGCTCTGGAAGTGATATTATACGGTCGTTATCGGGGAGAGACTGTTCCCATCGAGCCAATTCCCATGGCGAGTTGAATTTGGCAGTCGTAAGTAGTTCCTTGGGGATGAAGACATCTTCCACGATGGACTTTCTAGGGTTTTCTTCAGCCATTGTAGATATATATATACTCAATTCACAACCATAAACAAGGGTATAGTAATCAGAATGAAAGGACGGCAACCCAAGGTCACCAGTGGAAGTGTGAATATCTCGCTACGAAAGGAGACCCGAGGGTGTTCATCTATTTATTGAAATAGCCTTTCTACTCACGATCTCTATGGAGTAAATCTCTTGCCTGAGACAGTGGGCCAAGGTTGGGTGGCGTCTTCGTCTGTGAGACTAGATCTGATGGGGCATACTAGTACAGCCAGACTAGTACAACTCGGACCTGAGGACTTGGAAAAGGGAATGAGGATGTTGATAGTTGGCAAATTATTTTCGTTATTCTCGAATCAGGGCTGACATATTAGAAGTATGGTGTAGTAGCATGACATCCTTTTCCATGGTCTTGTCTTTGTCTACGATATACTACGGAGTACTGCAAAATCTTTCCGGAGATGCAGGAACTGCAGGAACCATCTGCGAGAAGAACCATATAAATATGGAGATGGCTAAGAATAAACCAATACGGGTCGTGAGTCGAGTTCTCGAACAGGCCTACCACAGACCCGCTTCATGTTTGGGCCCAATGCTTTTACATAAAATGCCCATATAGTTCTTATAGAATATCCAGGTAGCTATTGTTTCGAGCATGTTCGACTGGAAATTACCAAAGACTACAATAACAGAGCATTTCAATGCCCAAGCCTCCAAGTGTTTCATCTTCGGGTGCTCGGACAAGTTGCGCAGTGGAGTACTCAGAGATTTTATAGCCTCATGCAGATGAAGAGCCGTACGAACCACAGAAATCTAGCGTAGTGATCGCCATGGTTCCTTCCTAGCCAGGTGAACTAAAGTTAGCTGCATCTCACCTCCAATTGCTTGTCTCTGGTAGGTTGATGGTACTCGATCTCGTAATTATAGTGGGGATGGGAATCTGTGCCGAAAGACGAAGTGCCGTACGAAGCGGAGTATGTTATACGGTGAGGCCACTTTAGTCCTTCTAAGTCACGAACTGAACAAATACATAAAGGGCTTCAAAGTTCCAAGGTTGTAATTTGTATAACATACTAGTGAAAAGAAAAATCGGGAGAGAAGATGAAAAGTGCTAAAAGCCAAGATGGAATCTTCGAACCTTCCAAGATTGGCAGTTCACCGGGAGAGTGTCGGCCCGCCTTTTTTTTTTTTTTTTTTTTTTTTTTTTTTTTTTTTTTTCTTTTCAGCCACAGCTCAGCCGCAGACCTTGAAAGGGGAGAAAAAGAAGAAAAAAAGAAGAAAAGAAGAAAAGAAAAAAAAAGGGTATATCCAGGTTAGGATAGTTGGCCGAATGCTACTCTGTATTTAACATTCACATTGTAAACAACTCTTAAATGGTTATAGGAAGAGAATTCAGAATTCTCCAAAGTTCTAGCCCTCTCGGTTAGAAGCCGGATTGACACTTCAAAGACGCTGATCAGGCTGATCAGGGATGATCAACTTTGCCAATGGAATTGGTATATAAAATGTAAATCTGCCTTGCCAAAACAGGAACTGGAACAGAATATAACCTGGGAAGATTCCCAGATTACCTCCGATACTGTTCCATATAGTCCGTATGAATCTCAAATTTATCTCAATTTTAGGGCATGAAACACGTGGCTCCACTTATAGCTACTTACCTATGGTAGTAACTAGTTACCTAGGTATGTCCCGGAGTAGGCACTGTTGGCACTTACCGAGGTAGGTAGGTAGTATTCTGCTAGGTAGTTAGCCTGTTCCTGGTCCAAGGTTGGGCTTTCACTGGCTTGTTCTATGGTTACTTTTATTATTATTATTATTATTATTCAAAGTGTGGATATGGGTGGATCTATAGAGACCATCTAGACACATAGAATCTTGGATATATAGCCAAGAAGCAGAGTATTTTGTAAACAAGCACATTTACCATAGAACTAGCAGATCGTGAAGCTCTCTCATCAACGAACATACAATATGAAAAACAACATGGAGAAGCGCTTTATATAGGGTTATCACAAAAAGCAAGGAGAGACAATAAAACAGGAAAACATCAAAGCAAAAGGAAATGCAAAGGGTAGGCTGAATTTGCGAGAGATCTCGCTCAACCCCAAACGCCAGACACACAGGATCAGTGAATCCGAATTGCCCGGGGACTCGGGACAACAAACCGCACACGTGCAAGTCTCGGATAGTTGGAGCAGAAGGTCCGGACACTAGAGAATGAACGGATTCCAAAGAGGGAATCGACAGCTATGGCCAGAGCGATAGCGATGGAATGGACTAGCCTGGTTCCCGCTATCTTTAGCGTATCTAATAGTCAGTACTGGGAAGTAATGGTAGGAATAATAGTAGTGGTACTTACCACATGATGTTTTATGTGCTTACGGAGGGTGGCCCCCCTCCCGTCTTACTAGAAGTAAACCGGTAAGCTTTGAGAATTATAGTCTGTATTGGAATAGACTTACACTGTATGATCACAGTACGGGCAAGTTCTAGCACTTTTTGGGACGTCCTAGTAATGACTGGTTAGTATTAAGCATAACTAGTATATCCGATAACATACTATGACTGCGTGGTCGAACGGGTATTCTAACGGCTTGTTAGCCTGGTCTCTGGTCTAGACTTGAGGATATTGGGAATACTCACAGCTCAACACGTTGGCGGTCTTGGATTATTGCCCCTCGCTTTTCCTTTGCACCGTTTCGGTTATAAGTAGATGAGAGGACATCTCCATGTTGCAACACATTCTTCCACTCAACGCCAACGAGCTGCTATCGGCATGATTCAAGACAAGAACGGGAGTTTTCAATGCCTAGAAACCGGGAACCCTCTCTCATCCACTGTCTAGTAGTCATCCTCCGTAGAGCTGGATTCATTAAACCATCAGCAGGCTCACACCAATGTAGTGATGAGAGGGGGACACAGACGGCAATAAGAGTCCATTATTGTGGCTTATGTATTTGAATAAATAAATATAGTGGTAAGAAGTGACCAATATATAGACATTCTCAGGTAGGGAAGGGAATGTATGCGTGGGTTTTCAGTCGATCAAGATAATGTGATCTCTGCCTTCTGTTTTTCATTTCGGTTATCCTTAATAGAGAAGAAGCGTTAGCGACGATCACTTAGAAGAGGACTGGGGACAGGTCAAGACTATCAAGACCATACTTTTGGCAAAGTTCGAATACGACCCTTGACCACAAAGATCAACTCCGTTGAACTCATACGGCTCTGCTGGGACCCTGTCGCAAATGAACCCATTATGCGAATGACTGTCGGTTGGAACATGTATATCCAACACATTATAATACCACCAACTAGCAGTAGGCTTTCCCTTGCGGGCTGGTTGATATCAGGATGCCATGTCAACACCCGGCTTTTGCGTTACCGGGACAGACAGCCAGCAGGCAGCCAGGCTTGATTCCATTTTACCAGGCTGTCATAAATACAAAACCACGCAGATAGCCAGCGCTGGAGTATGCAGAATCATGCGCAGACACCCGCATCGACAGGATTCTGTATTGGGAAGTGGCATCGGGATATGCCGACAGTATACCAACACTGGTATTTCTCGTGGAAAGGTACAGAAAGAATTATGACAGAGGAGTGACAGCAAGGGAGTTTGAGAAGAGGAAGGGATTTATAGCCCCTGAAAGGGGGATTGCATGTTCCGGATGTTTCATACAGGCCCTTCCAGAAGACGCCGTGCAACACGCGCAGGGCCTGTGTGCCTACATGATATACAGGAATTTCTAGGTGCATGAATCTCTTCGTATTGGTCAAAGGAATCACAGAAGAATAGAGATGCAATATATCACGAGAACCCAATACCAATGCATGTATTATCATTACGCCGGTCTATGTATCCCCCACCCCAGTAGAAGCAACACGATCCCACCAAATCAAAAACCAGGGTATAAACATCCCTGAACAAAGTCTCCCCCTTACAATGCATTAAGGACCTGCTGCATAGCAAAAGTATTGGAGTCCTCGCGACGCGAGACATAAGCCCGCACCTCCTGCACACTCAATTTACCCTCCTGGGTAGGATTGCGTCCCGGGCCCCCAGATCCGCCAGTCGTGCCACTGGCAGCACCACCGCGGATTCTTTCGCGGAGAGCCTCGGGGCCAATCACGAATAGACTACCAACTTCCAGTAGCACGTCCAGCGCGCCACCGGGGCCTTTGGTTTCCTCGTCAATGTCCCAGGATCTGAAGAGGTCTGCATATTGCGTCATGTCTTTGGTTACCATTAGCCCGCCAGGTCCACTGACGGAGAACCGCTTGAAGTGCTCGAGGAGGAGACCGCGGATTCCGAGTGCTATCTCGGTCAGCACTTGGCGCACGTTGGCGCCGCTGGATGGGAGGGAGGTGCGTGCGATGTTGTGGAGACGTGTTAGGAATGAGGTGATTGATGCGCAGGTCTGTCGTGGAATTAGTAGGGCTTTTTTAAGGGTTGAATGTTGGATGGAACGTACGGGAGTGTGTAGCATCTCTAACCATGCGGTGTTATCACTCTCTCTAGGCCGGAAGTCGTTCTTCTTCTGGCCAGATAGCAATCTGCTGACCCAGGCGAATGTGGCGTCAATGGTTTTCTGCTCGATAGTGTTGATTTTGTCCTCGATGCGCGAGGTGGTTTGGCTGGTGCGCTTTTCCATATCCCGGCGAGTGGTGATGCTCGCGGCTGATAGAGGGAGAAGGACCGCATGGATGCACATCACCATCAATGTGGTAATACTAATCGTAGTGCGAGCTGAGAAGAGGTAGGAAAAGTCGGGCTCGGCCTTGCTGGATTCTTGTGACGTAGCCGCTTCCAGAGCGGCGTCTAGACAGACATCCACGTATCCCTCTCCCATCGCGAGGAGAAGCAGGTTGAGCAAGGCGGAGACATCCTTGGGGGTGTCGCTGTTGACACTGAGCTCGAGTCCTCGGCCCACAGCTTCAGCCAGCCACTTGAGCATCCGCTTAGCGTCGCCGAGATTGGGTTGTCCATCTTCTTCTGTGAGCTTGATTTCGGTCAACCGAGTTGTCTCCAGCGTATCGCCTACCTTGGCTACGCCGAGCAGGACTTTTCGCTGGATAGGTGAGACCTCTGGTGAGTCTAACCGGCTGATAAATGCATCGCGTGTAGTCGACAGGAGTTCTGACCCAGCCCGGGATAACGAGGCCATGAAGGTTGTTGCCGCCTTCTTGCGGCGGGCATGGTAAGAGGTGAATTTGAACAAGACCGCATTGAAAAGTTCTTCTAACGTCCGCTTCTCGCGTTCGATGTAAGACGATCCAACGAAATAAGGAACAAAAAGCTCCTCCAGCTGCTGATCTAGCAATATAGCCGTCTGCGAAGAAACAGGTTCCGGATGCTCGGTCAACCCGTGCGACTTCAGATCCTCGATCAAGGCACCGATATAGCCACGTGAGCTTTGAAGACAACGGAGGAACGCTAGTGATGATACACCGGCTGCTTTCTCCAGTACCATTTCCAGGCGCTGCTGGATAGACTGCTGGAAGACCCGCTGTAAGAACTTGCCCAGGACTTGCTCGTAGTAGGGGAAGGCCCGCCGAATAATGGCAGACTCGTCCTGAACCACAACCTTGACTTCATCGATCAACGACTGGAGACTGGATTCAACACCAGGAAGCTCCGCGTCCGGATCAGCCAGTTTTTCCCACGATTCCGGATCGCCTCCGACTTCCTCCGTTACCAGCTGGCTGCGCTCGATAAAGAACTGATGCTGGTTGACGAACAAGGCAATAACACTGGCACCGCCATTGAAGTCTTGCAACACCGTCGCGCAATCCCTCATACCATCGAAGTTAGCCTTGCGGTAGAAATCGTCAAACTGCTTCAGCAAATCCTTCTCTAATGTCTCGGAGAACTTCTCAATAATCTCTCGCGTGTTCCGCCGCGGCGTGCTGCTCTCGCTGAGATCCTCAGACGAGGAGCTATTTCCGTATCCACCATTGGGGCGAACTCTATGTTCTTGCCAGCTCTGCGGATCTAGTCGTTGACTAATACGCAGCAGCTGGCGCGCAATATGTGCGGAGCGCACCTTGGCCTCTCCCGTGCCAGATCGCCGCAGGCTCTCTAATAGCGAGATCTCGCCCCGGTTGCACACACCGTCCCAGCATTGGATGAGAAAATGGGCATCCAGAGCTCGTCGCCGTTGTCGGTCTAGCTCCTCTAAGCGCTTCCCTGTCTCCACTGCCATATTCCCCGTCCCTGCTGGATTCTCGCGGCCGGGGGCATTTAGCGACGTGTCAAGCTGTTGAAAGTTTTCGATGGTGTGGCGGAGCTTCTGGCCGAGAGTGTTGAGGTTCTGGCCGTGTTGCGCTTCTGCCCGTCGGACAGCTGCTGAAAGTTCATTCTCGCGGAGCTCGAGGTCTCCGGAAAGCTCGCTCAGGCGACGTTGAGCGCTTTCAAAGGTGCGGATGAGGGGTTTGGGATCGAAGGGTTGGTTGGCAGCGCCCGCGAGACCGGCCAGCGAGCGACGGCTGGATATCGCAGCATCGGAGAGGGATTCAATGAACTCCTTGACAATGAAGTCCCGACTGGAGAAGTCCTCGAGGGTGAAACTGGGGCCTTGAGGGAAGACGGTGCGGGCGGAGCTTGTATTTATGGATGCATTGTCCATCACGATTAATAGTGGACAGGCATGAGCTGCCTGCAGAGCTGGACAACCGTGTCTCCTCTCCCTTAGACCGTTGGGGAAATAATTGGAAGAGAAGGAATCCGGGGAAAGCTGAGGGCTGAGGGGTGACGGATTTGGTTCGGGGGAGATTTACTGCCACGCACATATTCTATTTCTATATACTAGGCAGAGATATTCAGTTGAAGCTGAACTTGGTATATTAATAGAAATAGAAATGAAAGAATACTTTAAATACTTTGAGATACCTCGAAAATAGCCATAACAACAAGAACCTCTAATCGTTAGTATCCAGTTGTATACAGTCATCTAGCTGTTCAGCTATTCCGTACAAGCAGAACATCCACACACCTCCACTTCCCTCCTTCACCCACCACAATGGTCTCCCAACGAGATCGCGAGATCTTGCGCGACGACTTACGCGCTCGAGGCACAAAACTCAGTGCAGCGGAACGCGAATCCCTCCTCAAGGGCTACCTCCCCGACCCCGCCGAGCTAGGTACGAAGCCAGCACCACAACCGACTGCCAGCGAGCGCCGCAAGGCACAACGCAAAACGCCCATTCGCACATTCCTCAAGTCGCAAACCCACTACCTCGCCTATGCCTTTACGCATATCATCTTCGGCATCGTCGTCCGTCTCCTGCAAGCGTACCATGCCGTCGTCGACCGCATTTTCGCAATCGTCTATCACCACCACCGCACCCCCGAGCTGATCCGGAAAGATGTGAAGAATCTCAAGCGCTTGCCGCAGCATCTGAGTACAATCCTCACACTTAGGAAGGAAGATGACGCTCTTGCGGTATTGATGGATGAGGTTGCTGAATTGGCAGCCTGGAGTTCGTGCTCGGGGATTTCCCAGCTCAGTGTATACGAGAAGTCCGGTATGAATGGTCTCCTCTCTAATATTCAGGCTGTACAGTAATACTAACCTCTATCAAGGCGTCCTGAAATCCTGCATCCCAACTCTGCACCAAATAATCACCACCAAACTCGCCTCCTACTATGGCACCCCCAGCCATCAACCAATCCTCCAAGTCTTCGCCCCTCACCACCCAGTCCACCGCAGCGCACCCATCTCAAATACCACCGACAACACAGCCCAGCATCAAACCCTGACAATCCTTCTTCTCTCTTCAACGGACGGCCGTGAGACCCTCGTCGACCTAACCAAGACCCTGGCGGAGATGAGCCAGAACGGCAAGCTTTCCCCGGAAGATATCACGCCGGATTTGGTCGATGCGGAGATCAGCGAGATCACCACACAGCCGTTGTCTATGGATCCCAGCCTACCGGATACGGTGCTCAAACCAGAGCCGGACCTGTTGCTTGTTTTTGGCCCATTCCTTAAGCTCGATGGGTATCCGCCGTGGCAGCTGAGGTTGACAGAGATGTATTGTACTGGTGGACGCAGTCATGGACTTAGTGGGGATGGGGAGGCGGTTGAGTACCAAGGGTATATGCGTGGTCTTTGGCACTTTGCTGGGGCGCAGATGAGGTTTGGTAGGTAGGGTAGAGGGGTTGAGGGTTGATGATATTGATATTGATATTGGGGATATGGGGATTTTGAATGTTGATGAGCATGGGGTTTTCATTTTGGCTATACCCTTACTCTATTCATGCGTCTTATATTTTTCATTTCTGGCATCGCATTAATGGCATTTAATCAGTAATTGATTATTTCACACGGTAATATCTCGACTGTAGATACTATGGAACAAATATTGACGAGATGCGCATCTACATGGAAACCGAGAGTAGTCTATGTAGTCTATATACGCATAGGATAGGAGTATACAAATAGGCAGATATCATTATGCTATATGCTAGATATAAAAGAACCAAAGATCGTTAATTCGCCATGCTGCATGTACAATATAAATGCCAAAAGAAAAAAAATATCCACCTCAATCCCAGTTCCTCCAGTCCAGTGCAGTTCCAATATCAAACTCCGAGAAAAAAAAAAACCACTCCCCAACGAGAAGCAAGAACAACCCTTGAGGTTGTAAAGAATGTTATACCGTAGTTTCATGTGTCATTCTGTCATATCCATCTTCAACCCCCATAGAGGTGAAATCAACCCCATATAGCCTTCACCCAGTCATATCCTCATGCTGCATATCGTCCAAAGCCCAATCAGACGGTATAGTCGCCGCAGCCCACGAGCCTGCACCACGCACGCAGTCAAGGCAGCGGACAATCTCCGCCCCGGTGTCGGTGACTTCTTCCACAGCACAGCCGGAGCAAATTTTCCTCCTGGCCGCCTCGCTGGCATCGTAGCTGGCGTCGTCGGTTGAGCCCGAGTGCATGTGCATATGTATGCTTGAATCTTTCGACAGACCGAAAGCTCCGCCGCAGGATGCGCTATCGCATTGTCGGAGACAGATGAAGCATGCTCGCTCGTGGCAGAGATCACAATCTGCGTAGGCGTCGAGGACTTGGCGGGTTGTTGGGCGGCGGTGGCATATGTGACAAGGCCGGAGGGCAGAAGGGGAGGCGGATTGCTGGGTTGGGTAGTGCAAGGGGACGAGGGTTTTCGGGGAGACCGGGGGTGGGTATGGGTCTTGGTTTGGGGTGCCGTAGATGTTTGGGGAGAGGTGGGTTGGGGATTGTTGGTGTTGGAGACCATGTGGCTGCTGCAGTTGATGTTGATGCTGGTGCTGATGGGATGGCAGTGTAAGGTAAGGGCCTTGAACATGTCGGCGCTTGCGAGGGAGGCAGCGTGGTCGGAAGGAAATGTCTGTTCCGTCTGGGTGTCGTGATAGAGGCAATGAGCAGCTACCATCGTACTCGGGCCGATCGACTCGGTAGGATGGGACATATGTTGGTCTAGTATCGTATTAGTCTATCTGTCACCCCACTGAGAGAAACATCGTCAGACTTACGGACGTGCTAGAGTCCTAGACTCCTCATGGTCCCACTTGCGTTTCTTCCATGTTGCCGTTATCGAGTCGGGCTGCTCGGGCGAAAACCCTGGCATTGGTGATGGTATGCCGTTTTCAAGCCAATCTGAATATATTATAGATGGCTATGAACAAGAAACTTTAGGGGAAGTCGAGTGAAATGAAGCTGACGAGACCCAAACAAAAGAAAGCCCGGGCGGTGTGCCGATAGGAGAGTGTTATCAGCGCACGTTCCATTGAGATTACACTAGTCCGCGATATGATGATATGAACTGTTTGAGATTGTTTTATATATACATGACTGACAAAAAAAAAAAGAGTCAGGAAGAAAAGATCATAATCATACTCATTCCAACCTTGGAACCCTCTATTCCTTTCCAGTCATCGGAGACCCAACACCATCTAGACGAGCCTGAATAGTCTTCTCGTCAAAACGCCCATTGTCACCTACATAATTGCGTAAGACCTCATAGGTCATAAGCCGCCGAGGTGCTTTGCGGCCTGTCATCAACTCAAACTGAGCAATACCCTGTTCAGTAACATTCTCCAATCCGTCAGACAAGACCCAAGGCCGTCCAGTCTCGCTCCGGACTCGGCGCATTTGCCGTAGCAGTGGTGTATCGAGGGGTTTATAGGCCAACTATATTCGATTAGTACGTGTGACAAGAAATACACAGATGTCGGGGGAGGGGGAAAAGCTCACCTCGAGTATCACACCCCCTGTAGGACTCCCAAGCCACTGCACCGGCATCTCAAAGTTCGCCGGTGGTTCATCTCGGTCTGGATCAGCCGGCACACAAGAGGCAATGAGACTAGGCTGAGCAACGCCCGCAGGCCAGTCTTCCTGAAGTGACTGCAAGACACGAACCACTTCAGTCGAGTCCACCTGCGACGACGCCCAGGAGTTGAAGTGGCGCGCGACTTCCTCGGCACGCGACTGCGTGCGGTTGTAGATGAAGATCTTCCGACATCCAAGTCGAAGCATGGCGTAGATGGCGGCCCGCGCCATGCCGCCGGCGCCAATAACGAGGCCTGTCGTTTTTGCGCTGATTGCGTTGCGCGGCGAGAGATGTCGCCTGATGCACGTCATTATCCCGACCCAGTCAGTATTCTCGCCGTACCACCCCAGCACACGCCCAGCCTGGTTGCGTCGGCTGGCTTGTTCCTGAAGTGGGAACATCGTTCCGTCTTCGTGCCCGCGGAGCGGCATAATTGTGTTGATTGCCCCGATGGCTTCAGCATGTCGGCTTTTCGAGGCGAGCTTTTGATATACCTGTACACGCCATGGCTGCACGACACTGGATCCTCCAAAGTGTGGATCCCGGCCAAGTCGGTCTAAGACTGCAAGAGAGGGCGAATCTGGGATGCTGTAGGTGTGGCCCATGCCGCAGTGTTGGTGTGCGGCATTGTGCATTGCTGGGGATAGACTGTAGGCGACGTTCTCTCCGTAGATGTAGAACTTGAGTGGGTCGAGCACGTAACTTTGGAAGAGCGCGCGGACGGCATCGCGAGAGGTTATTTGTGGGTCGTGTTTATTCTCTGCGGATTGGGTGATCGCTGGATGTGTTACTGCAGTGAGGATCGAGTTGAACACTTGTGAGGTACGGCCCAGGGAACCGATGTTGTAGGCGATGAGCGGTGGGTGATCTCCCGGGAGGGATCGGATTTTATTGGAGAACTCGATCACAGCGGCATTCTCCTCGCGCTTTGTTGCGACTCGGAGGAGGCGCACGAGCTGACAACCAAGCTTTTCAGCTTCATCGTAGACGGCTACGCAACCCGCACTGTCCCATGTAGTGGGGGAAGATGGCTCAAAGACCTGCTGCCCAATGATTTTGGTATTCCCACGACTTCTGATGGTCGCAGCCAGCCCGGATCGGTCTTGAGTCAGATCCACAACAAGATATTCCACACCCAGGCGCAAACCGTGCTCGAGAATATCAAAGTAAAGCCGAGAAGAAGAGGTGGCCGGTTCCGGGGAGCCGGTGCCGATACAGGAGACGTCAACGGAGAGAATCACAGGCGTCCGCGCATTTCGACGCAGGACAGAGACCTGTTTGCTGATGGTGGCTGCCATGTCTGGGCTCCAGCGATCAACGCACAGCTCGATGGCATCTCCACCAGACTCAAGCTCAGTCAGGTTGACATTGTCGACGATCAGATCTGAAGACCGCACGAAGATAGCATGGGTAAAAGAGCGCAGTTCCGGCGGCGTCTCTAAGAGAACGAACGGCGAGTCATAGCTCGAATAATTCACATCGAGTCCAGTAATAAACTGCACAAACCGTGTAAAATCCTCTTTGACCTCTTGCAACTTGAAGGAATAATCCGCAGACCGGCGATCTGGGCTCCCATCGTCCGACGTACGCGTCCGATCTTCAAGATTATAGAATTCGAAATTAGAACAGATCCGATGCATCGGGTCCCCCTCCCGGAACAACCGCACCGCCTGGTCCTCTAAGCCGAGCAATTGCTGAATGCGATCGATATCGCGCAGCAAATGAACCACTGGGTTGGACCGGGCATAGCGACGCAGGTGATCCTGCACAGGCCGCGTCAGACTGGCCAGCCCACACTCCACGACACATCCTGTGCGGTGGTTATCCAGCATCATCTTCAAGACTTCAATGTCGCGGCGCTGGAACTCCTGGCTGCCATACTGCTTGAGGTATTCCTGTCGCGTGATGCCCGTGACCTCCCGGAAGTAGTGGTCTTCGGTAATGAAGCGTCGCTTCAACGCGGTCGCGGCGACAAAGCCTAGGGAGCGCTTGCCGCATCCGCGGATGCCGATCAGAACGAGGGATGCATCGGGAGCAAATGTGCGAGGGGCAGCCTCGGGGCGGAGCATGGGAGAGGAAGATTCCTTGGTGGCACATGCGGGGATGTCGGACTTGGCGTCGGCCGTGGGAGGAATAGTGGGTTTAGGATCGAGCATGGTGAGAGGTGATGGATCAATTGGTCTATGTCGAGTGAACGAGCGCCATGATCAGATGCACTCAAGGCATAGAATCGCAGAGGTGTAATGCGGGGAGATTTTGAGGAGGTTGAGAAGGGATGAGCAGGACTGCTGAGAATGCTGTGAATAATAGATAGGATAATGTAGGCTGTAATTTAAGGATGTCAGTATAACAATCCCACAACCTTCGATACCCCAGATATTCCGAGTTGGTAAATGTTCGGAATGAGGAACTGGGAGGTTGCCGGATTGTCTCCGGCAAAAGGCTTTTCCACCAGATCTATGCAACTCGGCAATGGAGTTGACTGCACACCCTCTCATGGCGATTCTATATCTCTTGATCACTTCCATACCGGAATCTATCTGAAAGGGTCAATGTGAGATTCTATGGACTGTTTTTATGGACATCTACATTGTAGATGTTGGCTTATAGCGCTTTTCACCAACATCGAAGTCTTCAAACTACATGAAATTGCATGAAGTGATCGAATAGTCCCCTCGCCTAGTCTATTCCAGCTCGATAGTTCCCTCTCTCTCGCTGCTCTTCCAAATTGCCAATTACAGACCTACACGTGGGACCCGCTAGGATTGTAGAAGAGAGAATAGCGAAGAGAGGTAGATGGAACTAAGTAAAAGCTGGATTTAGTCATTTTAATAAGGAGCTATAGGATATCTAGTTACTTGTCTATTAGTCTAGTATACAAGTATGACAATATCTTCAAGATTCCATATAGTCCGAAGCCCATCAACGTATCGAGGTTATAAGATCTTATTATAATGTCCACGGCATGCAGTTATAGAACACGATCCATTCACTTCCTCGCTCCTCTCTCTCTCCTCTAGTTCGTCCGCTATTTCTGTAACTTCATCACTTTCTCTCCAGGTCATTTCTATACATCCCCTAGAGAGCGCAAGGCCAATGTTGTCACCTCTCTTGGAACCCAGTTGCACGCGTTTTGTGTGCAACACCTGAACAAGACTTGCGCCTTTACGTGGTGTTCAGAATGAGTAGCCTTTATGGTGAAAGTCCTTGTCTATAGAGCTGCAATACAACCGGTTATTCCACTTCAAATCTAATGCCTTTCGCCAGTCACATAGGCCGGGTAGTGTAATTGATGCTAGTGGGTGTAGATCTGGTATGCAAGCGTTGATCTGCGAATGCGAGCGACTCGTCCATAAACCGATTGAGATCGAATTGCTCTGCAAGACCGTTCTCCTGAAGCTTACGAATCGCAGCTCTCGTCCAAGTGACGCAGTTTTGTTCCGGTAGAGCATCCCTTTGCGGAAGTGGAATCGATTCAAGAAGGTCGCGGATTTGCGCATAGGTAACCTCATGAGGCACCTTTCCAATCATGACCCTTCCAAGTAGGCTGTCCTGGTCTGGATCGTTTACTTTCTCTCGAAAGTGCCAATTGCCCTCTTCGTTAAGATTGACTCGATGCACCGGATCGAGGACAACTCCATTGCTGACGTCAAAAGCATAGCAGTCCGGCCTACTGGGACCTTTAGAAGAAATGAGAATCCCCCAGTGGTAGGCCGCGTAGCCAAATCGCTGTCTGTTTCCTCCGAGAGAGAGAGAATTGCGATGATGCAGCGAAAGAAAGACCTGACGCTTATTTCTCATGATGGAGTATGCTAGAGGCAATTCAGCCGAGAAAGTAGACGAAGTCGACTAAGGCTATGTACTGCGTCTTTGGACTGAGTCTTTGGGAATACTGATTGTTATGTATACCCAGGTTGATTGTGGAATGTACAACACATCGATGAACACGAATACGAAGCGGGTACTATTTATAGCACCTGGACACCGAAGCGGTTGTCAGCCAAATCGAGGGACTGCTCAACAGGCAGCCATTAATAATACGCTAGGTCATACTAACTAGGTATGCACGATCTAGGTCTTATCTTCATAGGGTGGCTTATATCTAGGTAGTTTATGTTTCGAGTGCATCCTCCAAGCCAGAGTACCCCTCGCTGAAGATACAGAAAATGACCCAACCAAACCAAAGCATGTGGAACAAAACAAAAACCTACGGCAAAAAAGGCTTCGACAAAGGCTGGGATGCCCTCGATAAACTCGGTGCCCCCGTCAACCGCCTCAGCAACAAACTCGGCTCCGAGGCCTTCTGGCCTATGACCCTCGACAAGGAAAGCGAGAAAGTCGCCCGCATCCTCCGGAGCTTCTGCAAAGACGGTGTCTATGTCGAGGATTCGCCGCCAGTTGCGCTTCCGCCTGGGAACAGAAAAGAGAACCAGATTGATAGACCTCGCGGGAAGCAGAAGGTGTTGAAGAAGATCCCAAAGGAGGTCATCCGCGACGCGAAGGGGTTGGTTATCTTTACGGCGATGCGAACGGGGCTGTGGGTTAGTGGTGCTTCTGGTAGCGGAGTGCTTATTGCACGCATGCCTGAGACGGGGGAGTGGAGTGCCCCGTCTGGGATCTTGATGCATACTGCGGGCGTTGGGTTCCTTGTTGGTGCGGATATCTACGACTGTGTTATGGTGATCAACACCTACGAAGCACTGGAGGCCTTCTACAACGTGCGTGTGACCCTAGGCAGCGAAGTCACCGTCGCCGCTGGACCGATTGGAATCGGAGGTGTGCTGGAGTCAGAGGTGCATAAGCGTCGGGCTCCGATTTGGACCTACGTCAAGAGCCGGGGATTCTATGCCGGTATGCAAGTCGACGGAAGCATCATTATCGAGCGTAACGACGAGAATGAGCGATTCTATGGCCGAAAGGTGCCTGTCAAGGATATCATGTCGGGGCAAGTTCGGACAAACGCTCCGGGCGCGAGAATGTTGACGCACACGGTGCACTCGGCACAGGGAGACTCACATTTCGATCGAGTGCCCACTGGAGTGCAGGCGCCGACGGGGCCGACTCCTAGTGACTTTGCCCCTGGCGATCTTCCTGAGTACTCCGCCCAACCGCCTATGATGTCTGGGGTCAACGCGGCCCCGCATGGGCCGTATGCAGCCCCAAATAATGCGCCTTATGCGGATACCCACTGGGCACCCAATGGGATGAATTATGGTCCTGGGTCGGGAAAACAGGATTGATTGCTGAGACACGCTTGGAAAGCGTGCGTACGGTTAGATATTTGTTTTCGAGTCCAGTCGGATGAATGACTGATGAATTTGAATATCCGAGTATCCACCCCAAGGGCAGTTTAGCGCCATTGAGCGGGACTTCTCGATGCTTTTTGAGACAGGCCAGAAAGGCCAGAAAGGCCAGTGTCCTTGAATGACCTTGGTGTCTGGATGCGTGATATGGTCGATTCTACACACCAAGCTCAGTCCAGTCGTTTACGTCAAAGTTGCATGTATCCTGGCTATGGGGTATTCTCTGAAATATCCAATAGAGACAGGATGGATTATATGTAGGCTTGACCTAATTCTATACTCCCAGTCTTGTAGGTGGTTCTACAGTTTTACAGCTGTTATATAGAGTCCCAATCGGGTTAAGCGTCGGGTTTCCGGGTATACGTCGGGAATGCCTTGATGCCTTGATGCCTTGCCTGATCAGTCTCTACTCTACCTAGGTACTTACGTAGTTATATAGTTGCTCATGGAATATTAGGGTAAAAGAGAGATATATAATTATAGAATTGCTATAGAAATGATCTCGTTCATATACAAGAACATATGAATATCTAAATATATAAAATATCTACTACGATACACTAAATGTTCCAAGTGGGAGACTTCGTGGGGACGTGGAGATCCCCCCGATAATTCCGAGTGCCTTCACATCCCGAACTTTACGCCCGAGACCCTTCCTCGGCCTGTAACCTCAGCCGTCGAGGCAACATGGTAATGGGTCAGAGTCCGCTCCTCCACTTTTCTATTTCTGGTCTTACTCTTACTGTTCCCGAGTCTCGGCCTGTTTCTTATACCCGACCTTGCATTACTTTCCTAATTCCGCGAGTGCACTCGGAATTTGAGAGAGAACTGCTGGTCCCCTTATTTCCTCTACATGGCGTATTGCCCGCGCTAATAACCCCTCTCCATGGATGAGGGATCGGATAAGGCCCCTCGGCGCAAGAGGGTCTCCCGAGCTTGCGATCGCTGTCGCAGTAAGAAAGTGAGTCGCGCCCGGCCATGTTCATTCCTCGTACATCTCATTCGCCCAATCTAATATCTCGCCGGTCTTAGGATAAATGCGATGGCATTCGTCCCACTTGTTCCGCCTGTCAGGCATCGGGCCAGTCCTGCTCCTACGACCCCCATGCGAAGAAACGCGGTCTCCCCGAGGGCTACGTCCGTGGTTTGGAAAAGCTGTGGGCGCTGTCGATCTGCAACATCGACGGCTTCGAGGATACCATGTTGGCCATGCTAGGAAACACCGCCGAGTCCACCGGTCGTCGCGAGAAGCTGATGTCCGTGTGGTCGGACGATAGTGCCTCCGAGAGTCTACACGAGTCTTGGAAAACGAGTCGGCTCTTCGGCGCGCTGGAGAAAATGCTCTCTAATTCAGATACGCCAGGCCTAGCGACCGGGAAGCGATCGCGTAACCCGCAAGATGATGGGTCCGACGGTCAATGGGGGTTCCGAGTAGCTCGCACTTCCACCCCGCTCGATCCGGGTGCTCCGCGTGTGGTTGAGCCCTTTGCCGCATCGCCGGGTGTTAAGCGGGCTCGATTGTCGAAAGAGTCGGATGGCCGGGGGACCGCTGCCAGTCCACATACCCTGCAGTTGCCACCTCAGACTTCGCAGCTGCTCGATATATACTTTGCAGTCACGCATTCATGGTTTCCCGTGGTGGCCAAGCATAACATTCTTCGCGCTTCCTACCTTTACGCCAACACCCCTCTCTCTATTGCTACGGCCTCACCTGGGTCCGGAGATCATGCCGCCCTGTGGGCAATCTTGAGTTATACCATTACTCAGTCGCGAACGCATTCACGGGCAGGTCCCGCTGGAACGGTCGCCCTGGCAAAGGAATACTATGCCGTCTCGCGGAATCTCATTCCCACGGAGAAAGAGCGCTATGAACCTGGCCATATCCAGGCATTGCTGCTGCTGACCTTGGTGAATATGGGCCTTGAAGATTGGACCGCGGCTTGGTTGTTGAGCGGCCAGGCAGTGCGCATGGCGATTGCCATGGGTCTTGGAAGTGTGTCCGACAGTCGTCGTTCTGATGAACTCAGACAAGGCAAAGCGGTCTTCTTGGGATGCTTTGTAGTCGATTCATTGCTCTCTTTCCGTCTTTCACGGAGTCCAGCCATGCCTCCAAGCGACATTACTGCGGTGGGGCTTTTGGAAGAGGACGGATTAGAGGAGTGGAACTCCTGGGTGGACGTTTTACCACCCACCGGTGCTCCACAGGGCAGCAAGAACCCACCACGCCGAGGACCACTCTTGGCCCTGAGCTGCTTCAACCGCTTGGTTGAGTTGGCGAGTGTTCTCAATAAGATCTCCCGTCATGTGTCTTCGGGATATAATATGGCCACCTTTGCGCAGCAATTGGTCATGGAGCTTAAGCAGTGGGACGACTGCCTACCTCTGGGATGCCGCCTGATTGGACCGGAAAGCATCTATCCAGAACGGCATTCAGCCTTGCTTCCCCATCAGAGTTACCTGGGGTTGACCTATGTGGCTACTCTGCTTTGGCTCTATCTGCAATTGATCTCGGGTGAGCAGGGATTGCACCGTTCCCAGCGCCCAGCCACAGAGGGGGCCAAGAAGCTCCTCTACCGAGGGCTCTCTATGCTCACCCAACACTTGGAGAATTTCTCCATGTGCGGTTTTCCACCGCTTTTCGAGCTAAGCCTTCGCACAATGGCGGAGCAAGCGTTCAGACTTCGGAGTATCGTCGACTCATCGGACACCTTTCCCTTTGCCAGGTGGACAGACGAGTTCCGACAGAAAACCGCAGCTTTCGTTTCCGTATGGCCAGCCTATGGATCTTTAGTTTCCGCCGTGGAAAGGTGGCAGCACTCCAAAGATGTCGTTGGGGGGCTATCCACTTTTCCGGGGGCAGTCGGCCGTCCATTTTCCGGTGCACCCATGGCTGACTCCATGCAATATCCAGGCGGAGCCCGCAGCCTACCCCAAAACGGCGAAGGAGATTACACTTCTTCCATCCTTGGCATCAGTATGCCAGTCGATGGGCAGTCTTTGACCCCAAAAGACACAGTAATGGAAAACACGGATTTAGGTATGATGGACGTATCACCACACCACCCAAGGGAAGGACGGTCTGTCCTACTAGACAAGATCACTCCGCGCAGCAGAGCAGATTCCATGTATGCCGCAGCCAGCGCACAACACCAGCAACCACAACCTCAAACTCCCGACTCGGGAGCTTCAAACCCAATGATACCTGGAAACATCACTTCCGCCGGTGACATTGATGCCATCTTCAAAGACCTCGCATACCTGGATACAACTGAATGGTCCACGAACCGCGAGGCCGGTCTGAAGGATTTTGGCTTCTTGGATGATAGTACATTCCAGGCTTTCTGTCATGACCCGGATCGTTTGGGCGCATCACAGCCACTGGTTCATCCGCCTTCTATAGCAGATATATGGCCGCCGCCTGGGTTCTTCCCGGAGACTTTCCAGGAGGTCCCCGAGGAGTCTATGGGCGGCTGAGAGATCGCGGTATGGTCTCGCCAGCTATCTTTTAAAGACCATGTTACTTTGGTCTACCCATCATTCATGAAAGGTCATCGCCCGTTCGGGATACATATCCCATTGACCTTCTGGGCTGTTGATAGCCTTTCCTGTACTTTCAGGCACAGTCTTTGTCTAATGGGACACGGTGGTCTGCTTGGCCACGTAATAGCCACCCTCACTATCAAGTCCGATTCTTGGTGTCAAATTACCTGTGCGATTCGTCTCGGCGGCTCATACCTCAAATGTCACCCCCTCGATGCAGGGAAGAAGAGTTTCGTTTCGCCTCATGGGAGACTGAACACCTTTCAAACTATGTATATATACCCACACTATAGGAGGATTCGAATTCCAGCGCATCTGTACGAGTATAGTAGCTGAAGCAACACTACAAACGAGAGATTTCAGCGAAAATATCAAAAGACGCACGTTCGTAAAGCAGAAATTTTTTCTATATATAACTCATTGACGTATCGCCATTCTATCTCTATCCAAAAGATCCAAATTTATCCCCCCACAACCCACATTCCTCTACCAAACGTTTCCACTCGTCTGCTCCTTCTGCAACTTCTTAACATTAACGTTCCTCCAGAACCAAGTGCACACAATGCACAGCGGTACGAAACAAACACCAACAATCACCATCTTCCTCTGGATATCAGCATAAGCCCCAACGATAGCTTCCCGCTCCGGGGTACCATCGGCGTACTTCATCTGCGTCACAATATTGGAATAGATAGTGGCCGCAAGATGCTTACTCTCCAGCGGCAGCCGTTCAGTTAGCTCCTTTAGGAACATATTATTCCACATGCCACCAGCAATAGCAGATCCCACGCCGGCTCCAATCGACCCGAACAATCCCCAGATCGCGAGCACAACGGCGATCTCCTGGTGCGTTACGATCGCCATCACAGCGATCTGTCCACACACAGTGAACATGCAGCTGCCGAGACCCACGAGAATTTGGACCATTGTTAGCAGGCCTACGTGGGTGTCTGGCGCACGGAACGGGATCAGAAGAGCTGTTCCGAGAAGGAAGATTGGGATGCCAGCCATGGCGGTCCATCTGAAGTCACCGGTCCATCGGATTACTCTGGTGGGGGAAAGGTTTGTTAGATTTTTGGATACGAGGAAGGAGGGAGGTGCGGGTTGCGCTTACAGGCCAAAGATAGGGCTGAAGATGTAAGAGGTCAGGGAGAAAGCGTTAAGCACGTAGTTGGCTGAGGTGATGTCGAGTCTGTTTACGACTTGCAGGTACGAGCTGAAGTAGCTGTTCCAGGTACTGGATTGCGCATGTAAGCTTTTGCTACCTTTGATGGTCACGGCTGAAAGAGACTAGTACTCACAAGACGGAGATGAACATCACGCCGTACAGCATGCATGAGCCGATCATTGTTGGCTGTTTCAGATACTTCCACGGAAGGAATTGCACCGGTGCGTATCGCTCCCAGACATAGAATGCGGGAATGCATGCTACGCCGAGGACTTCCATCGCGATGATGTATCCGGTCGCCCATCCCTTGGGTCCGTAGGGGGCGATGCTGAACGGGAGGAGGATTAGGGTGAATACGGCAGTGACCAGGATGATTCCGACGACTAGGTAAAACAACTCGTGTTAGTCACATGTCAAATGCATGAAGATGTATATGAGGAAATACGAACCATCGAACTCGATGACATAGTGAGCGATCGACTGCCACCAGTTACGTCCAGAGTAAGTCTTCTCAAGAGCACCGCTCTTCTCCGCCCGACGTTGCATAAACAGCATCACCACAGCGACGGGGATACAAACTCCGACCTGCATAATAGCAAACGCACCGAATGCCCAATGGAAGTCGAGGTTGGCGTAGAAGAGTGCGGCAATTTTCGGGCCTGCGAAGGTACTAGCGATACCGGGTGTACCATTCAGACCCAGCATGATCATTCGGTTCCTGAGGGAGGTCATATCTGCCAGCATGATGTCCACGACATAGGTCAGACCGATGTGGCCCACCCAGTATAAAGTGTGTGCTGCAGTGTACATCTCTATATTTTTGCAAGTGGCTTTCATGATCAGACCGATCGCGACAAGAACAAGCATAATCAGGAATCCCTCTACACGACCCCAGACATCGATGATCTTGGCTAGTGTGAGCTTCGATGAGCCGCCCAGGATGGTTGAGAGGACGCTGACGACCGTCAAGAGGCCGTGCTTGCCGAATGAGGAGGTAATGTAGGGGTTTAGTGAGGTTTCGACTGTGCTCAGGAGTGCGTCAACGAAGGACACGAGATAGAGCCTGCATTGGTGGCATGTCAGTTTTTACTCTGCTACCCTGGAAGGGAGTTGCCAATCGAGATCCACAGACTTACAGAATGAACATCAGAACGAGCGTCTTGGTTGACCATGCCGATGTAATGGCTCGCACTCGCTGCACACCACCTTGGAAGTCACGCGAGTCCCGATCGGACATGCTCGCCTCATCAGATGGTTTGTCCACGCCCTGGTGAACGTCGAATTCCCCCATTTTCTCAGCATCGCGGCTGGTAGTGGCCGGCGTGACCTGATCGGACACGTTTGTCTTTTCCATTATACCTTCGTAGGAGAGAGACAATTGGGAAAGACAGTTGAGTAAAAATGTTAGAAAGGGTCCAGGTGGGAGGCAGTGTTATATAGGGAAAAAGCCCCAACCTGGGAAGATTGCCCAGGGTAAAATTAATCAATCACTCAACTCCTATCAGATCATCTGATAAAAATCCGCATTCAATCTGCAGCCAATCAGCAAAAATCGGATTTTTCAAGGTTCTTTAGCGTCGAAGGTTCCAAGGTTTCTTCATTCGGACCTCGCGTGGTTGGAGTCGTTGAACCTTAAGGAATATCGAATATCGAATATCGGATGGTCTCAACTTCCTCTCTTTTGAGATTTGTGAGGTTTTGTCTGCAATTGCATTTGCAAGGTGTGGGTTTCCAGGTGCTTCTGTTGCATGCCAGGCATTAATCCCATATGAAAAACCCCTCTGGATCGGCGAAAGTAAAGGACCTGGCCTGTTGCCCTCGGAAATTGCGCGAATATCGGAGGTAATCAAAGTTTTGGTCTTGGTCTTGGCCTTGGAGGACGGTGCGCTCGTCGGCAATTCACTGATGTGCGCCTGTCTTCCCTGGATATCATGCCATCTGTCCCATATAAATCAGATTTTGCACGTTCAACAATATCCGGCTTCCTCTCTTTGATGCCAAATGTGCCAATTCATTCGTAGCTCCCGTGATGATGCAGCCAAGACAGACGCACAAGCAGGAGAGAGATCTGCAGTGTGTTTTGGAATTTGGACTTGGCGTGAGTGGATCTTCCAGGCGAGGGCGGTTCGTGCGGTAAATCTTTGAATATGCTCATCGAAGATCGTGAAGTCTCTGTAAGTCTCTGTCATGGCCATTGCTTTTGCTTGGTTTTGCTTGAATCATTGGTGTACCTTGCCTGGTTTTCTGATGTTCCTAGGAAGTTCCTAGGAAGTATAGAAGCCTTGACGGATTCAATATGGTTTTGATATCGGGTCACTTTTCCCGACTACCCTACTTTTTTCATGAATAAGAACCGAATTCTGAGCAACAAACTGATGGAATTGCCGAATTCAAATTCACCATGTCCATGTCCATGTCATCTGAACCTACGGAGTATTTCATTTGGGTTTCAAGACTAACCCTGTACAGAGCAATGATCGTCGCCAAGAGATTGATTAGGAGACCTTAAAGGCGAGGTTATCAAAAGACCGGAAATAGAAATTGTGAACTGTGGTGTATTTGCTTTTTCAATTTAGGTTTTCCTTGAATCCCAGCAGAGTTATTTCTTCGTGTAGGTTACTTACTTGGGCCAGAATGCTGACTATCATCGTGAGAATCTGCGAAGAAGCAGCCTACAACTATGTTGTATGGAAACTATTACGTAGAGGTATCTTGAAGGACCACATATAATTATATCAGTACGTCCCGAAACCGGTGCGACTTACCGACATACATAGTTTTCGAAGCAGACGCTTCTAAACCCAATTCCATAGACACCTCTATGCCCTCCCTTCAAAGCCATCTTCCACTTCATCCCTCCATCATCCATGGCAACCGGCCTTCCTCACACGCCTGCCTCCAAGCCCTGGAGGCTATGTGGGATTATTAGATTATTCTAGACCAAGGGCTCGCGCATGGGCTCTATCCATGCACTCTCTGGCATTGACTGTTTCTTCATGATCATGGCCTAGTGTCTTCTCTCGTCCCTGTAGAGTCCGTCGGAGCATGGTTTCGGCCTCTTTGTACCTTTTCTGGCGATAGAACGAGAGACCAAGCCAGTACGCAGAGCAGAGCGTATGTCTATGATCATAGCCTAATGTCTTCTCTCTTCCCAGAAAAGCCTGTCGAAACATTGGTGCTGCCACTTTATACTGTTCTTGGTGATAGAGCGTGAGGCCAAGCCTGTACGTAGAGTAGAGTGTTTCTTCATGGTTATGGACTAGCACCCTATCTCGCCCATGGAGAGCTCGTCGGAATACAGTTTCTGCCTCTTCATAACATTTCTGAGGATGGAGCGAGAGGCCAAGCGCGTGCGCAGAGTAGAGTGTGTCTTCATGATCGTAACCTAGCGTCTCCTCTCGCCCCTGTAGAACTCGTCGGAATTCGATTTCTGCCTCTTTGTACCTTTTCTGGCGATAGAACGAGTCACCGGCCCGATGCTGGCTTCGGAAGTCTGCAGCACGGAACGCAAGGGTCAAAGTCAAGTTGTTTTCCTGCGGCACAATGGTCTTATCTCGGGCAGCGTTTACCAGTTCCACTGTGGTAGTTGAACTAGATATGTCATGGGAGACATCCCCAGGTGCTTCTGAATAAGTTCTCGTAGTCCATGACGTAGACACATCAGTCATGATCGTAGCTGGAGAGGGAACTCGAGGCTCGCCTTCAATAGCTTTCGTGGACCCAAGAGGTTGGAGCATTGGCGATTGGATCCACGCGTCTGAAATGGCAGATGTAGCCGTCATTCGATCATTAGGTCTAGGACACATGAGTGAAAGCACAAAGTCGACGCCTGGTTGCCTGATGCCAGCATCAGTAAGCATGATGACTGGGAAGTCCTGTTTGGCTTTGTAACCTGCAAGCAATCCTGGAGTCGCAAACGCAGGTTTCTTGGTAAGGATCTCAAATACGATCTCTCCGACAGCCCAGATATCAATGGCATATGCACTCCCTCGCTCAGCAAAACCCCAAATTTCGGGGGCAAAATATCTCGGAGTCCCCTTTATCGTCGTGGACTGACCATGGCTTTCTTCGATTCGTTTGGTGATACCGAAGTCCGCGAGTTTGATCCACCACTTGTCTGGAGGGTGTGATTTAATGAGGATATTCTATAAATTCGCTTTAGTGAATTCTCCTCGTCCGCACTCGGAAAATAAACCCACGTTTGGTTTTAAGTCTCGGTGAGCAAATCCATTTTCATGCATCATACACAGACCGTCGAGAATCTGGTATGCGATTTCCTTCGCCTCAGCCTCTGGCAGTGGTGGTAGCGGTTTTTGATATAGATATGCAAAAAGGTCGCCGGTTTCGAGATATTCCATTGCTATGAAGAGCTGACCGGGTCCTTCGTACCATCCGAATGATTTGACAAAGCATCTCTCATACTACTTTTATCAGCACATCTCCATCTATTCGATCTTCCTGTAGAGACTAACGCGAGAATGCGAGAACTTAGCAATTGCCTCCAATTCACGATTGTATTCGATCGATCCGAATCGCGTATCCATGTCAATCTGCTTGACTGCTCGGACTGTACCATCTTGCGTGCCACCCGGTCGCCCAGCTTTAATGCACTCCTCCAGCCAGACGGTACCAAACCCACCATTTTCGACTCTTCTTTGCCGCCGCCAATGCTCCAGTCTGGTCACAAGACGCTGTCCAGAAGCTGAGTCTGACTCCTGGAACCTGTGGACTGTCTCCACTGTACAGTCCGGAAGAAAATATGTCTCTAGCTTGGAATCTCGAATGAGATCTGGGATTTGCGCCATCTGGACTTTCCTGTCAGCAGTTCACGCGTAGGTATTTTCCCCCGCTATGTCTGACAAGTCGCCTAAACACCCCTCCAAGTCACCTGACATATGATTATAGTAGTCCCCAAGTGACCTGGGGGCCTTACTCTTATTATAGATCATCTACATAGGATACATCCAATGGAGTCTTCCCATTCATATTGAGGCTGCATCGCGTTTTATTTGTCTTGCTCAGCCGTAAGTATTAACGGTGGCGGTCTACAACTTGACCAATCAGTGACTTGACTGGGCTTCATGTATGCTGCAGTGTTTCAGTCAGATTGTTATACTTTAGGCCATCTATGGATGGATGTAGAGAGATATGTGTGATCCTGGAAACATATAAGAAGTACGTTCTCCCGCTGAGAATCTTCCGTCAATATCCACATCTCAGGGTATATTAGACATCTTTCTATCAAGCCAATATGAAGTTCACTGTCTTCTCCCTTCTTCTGTCTGCCAGTGCAGCCCTCGCCACCCCGGTCGTCGAACGAGACAGCTCTATTCAGATCAGTGATTTCTGGGCCAGAGCTAGCGCTGGCTCCTCCGCTACGATGCATTTCGTCGTGACTGATCCAAACTACCCCGACGACACCCCTACTGACTGCAATCTAATATGGTGAGCTGAATTTGTTGAACAGGACCCTTTCACAATGGCAGACGCTAACAAATACGGTTTGGTATCAGGTCATACGGATCCTCGCCCAAGGAAAGTGCCCGGTGCAACAACAGTCAATACTATATCCGCTTCCCCGAAGGTGCCGTGGACTTTAACCGGTTTACACTTGAACTTGAGAGAGTCTCGGGTCCGATTGCTGAGAACGGTCAGGTCTTGCTGAGGTCAGGTACGCAGTGGTCTTGTGTGGACAATCCGGAAAGTGGCGTTCATCTGAGCTGCTCTTATGACGGTGTTCTTAGCATGCCCGTGTGAGGATATGAGATGTCAAGTAGCAGCTAAGTCTGTACTGTTTCAATCGAAGCCTGTCTATACTCTATATTGGTAGATGCATGTGGGATTTGAATAGCTTCATTTTCGGGATTACATAGCCGTGTGTCTCTAGGCAATCTGGTGGATTGTAGTAGTTCCTGTATAGAGGGTGTCAGGTGACTTTACCAGACAGAGGAAGGTCGCTCGTCGCCGACCCCAGTTCCGTCCTGTCCTTCAGCCACTGGGGAAATATAAATAACGTCCCCCCCTCTCTCTCTCTGTGTGTGTGTCTGTATCTGTTCCATTCTTTCTTAATAGGCTTGAATTCGTAGTTGCAGGTGTAAATATCAAACCCAAGTAAAGAATGATAGAAGGCTAAAAGCTGGATTTTTCTGCCGACAAGGCCTTGTTAAAATATAGAACAGTACTACACACAGGCCTTGACTTGCTCTATTTTATAGGAAAATAAGACTATGTGAATTTGGGAACCCATCCATGGATTAGTACGATACGGGGTGACAGCTACAAAGGATCCAATATCATCTCATCACTCACATGACCTACGAACATACCTCTCCCGCACTGGATCACCTTCATGGGAGTGGACAACCCAATTCTCGATGCCAACGGGGTCACCCGTATCCCCCTCCTGCCCCCCAGAAAGCAAATTGTCAGGACGGTAAGACGGGTCTGACTTCATACGCTGGATAGCAGAAACATGAATTCGGGCATTTCAACAGGGATATCGCGAGACCGACCACGCGGCGGCGGCCACCGTACAGCCTTCATCGCTCCATCGGGCTGCACTTCCATTCGTCGCATGGGAAGATACTCCATCAGACGCCACGAGAGGACAGAAACCAGCGGGAGACCGTTACCATACGCAAGGAGATCATGGATATGCCCTTCAGTGCCGGCCAAGTGAAGCGCCCGTGAGTAACCTTGATCCGCCGGTAATCCTAAACCTGAGATGTCCCTCTCCAAGTTCGAAGTGTCTTCCAATCCAGAACCACCATGGTGTTCCTCAACGCACTCGTACTGTTTCATCTTGTCCAAATCCAGCCGCAGGCCCACCCGCCGCGCTTCTTGTACCATCCATACGAGAGGTGTATGCGTTAATGGCCATTCCTCCTTAGCTCCGAGACTCCATCCTCCGCCAATATCTGCGTGTCCGCCGGGGAACCACATTTCTTCGATGTCCTGCATGTCATCATCGTCACCATCTTCCACTTTGATCCCTTGATCTTTGCTTGGTGGGCTGACGTTTGGGATTTCCGGTAGAACGGGAGGTCCAGAATTGTGTTCGTTATCGTTGGTCCAGGCCTTTTTCGCGTGCTTCTTTTCGTGCAAGGAAGTCTTGCGAACCCACTCGTCTTTATGTGACCGCAGCAACACCGGCCGGAACTTGATTCGTCGTTCATCAATGCTAACCGCATGTCGAACTACCTTGCTCGAGGGCATCCCGTCAACATTAACCTCAAAATCCGCAATACTGTTGACTGCATCGAACATGCCCAAGAAGTGCACACGAGCCATAGGCCGCGACAGTGTCTCCCGACTGATTTTCATGGTTACGAAAGCCCTCTTCTTCTCTTCTCGGTTGTTAACCGTTCGGCCAAGCTTCCACGACACAAATGCATCCCAGATAAATGGCACCACTTCTTCATTATCCGGGCCAAGCAGCCCGACATAATCGAGCATTTCATTCAAGAACCGTGCCGTGTATGCGCCACGCGAGAAGCCGAAAATATACACTTTGGCGCCTGCTTGGTAGTGCCGCATGAGGAAGCGGTACCCACCCAGAACATGCCGATCGAAGGAACGACCCAGTGCAAGATTGAGCGCTTTGCTATTGCCCAGTTTGCCCTTCTTTTGGATTGTCGTGCTGGCCAGGGAGCCTGGGGTTATGTCGGTGCCGATTCCCGCTGCTTGGGGTTAGTATCCTTGTAATTATCTGGTGGATACGCTCATACGCTGGTAGTAACATACTATCTTGCGGTTAGAAGACCTATTACAGTGTCAACAGAAGTAGAGCTTACGTTGTTCGTCGGACTTTTCCAACATCCGACAGATTTTCAAGACGTTGGTGTCCGTGCCATCTGTGCGAAAGGTGTTTCCTGTGCCATCGAAGCACAGGACAATCTGTCGGGCTGACATTGTGCGGTCGACTCCCAGAGCCCGGAAGGGGATTCTTGGGTAAGTTTGGGGGAACTTGCGTTTATATGTGCTCGAGGCACTGTTCAGCGTTCGATCTGCCTTATATTTCTCCACTTATCGGCATAGTACGACGGCGATCATGGCGATCTTCATCAATTGAGGAACTATCGAGTCGCGAGAAACGCCAAGTGAGGGTTAGTGGATACTAGTTTGCCGAATCGGGTGGTGTGCAGTTGATCTACACGGTCATTGCTTGTCGAGTTTTGAGCTTCGGTTGGTGGCTACCTGATGTGTGACTAGTCTTAAAGTTATACAATATTGTAGGTACAATATATATGACACTTCGAGAAGCAGTCCCGAGGTCACCCCTTTTATGCAGAATGACGCCAATACATTAAATGGACCAAATTAATCAAGGCTGGGTTCGTCCTAACTCTAAAATTTGTTTTATACTGCCGTTAATATAACCACGCTCACAACATACAACAGTGTCGGTTTGAATTTGGTATTGGATGTCCACATTTCACTTGTCATCTCTGTTTCACCCTTTGTCTTGGTCATTGGCCATGGTGAGAAATACATATACACTCTTAATCTCTTAATAAAACCCACCCAAGCCGAGAGACAAGTGCTAGAGCCTTTGAGATCGAAGAGAAATAGGGCAAGGATATCATGTGACTGTTACTCCGGTTATGATGTGTCACCTGCACATACATCTTGTATGTTGTACTTCATCGGCATTCTCAGACTTCCTTTTGTTCTTCTGCCAACCCTCAAACAAAACTCACCAAGCCTCCTGAACCACCCTGCACGTCAAAATCTCCTAGCCGTTTCAATACATGATGAGGCAACGACATCAACCAAGACCTAGCCGATGTGGTGCTCCTCATCGTGGCCCTTATAGTCTAGACTAGCGTCGTAGTCGTGGCTTTCTTGACCACTGATTGTGAAGACCTGGCGGACCGAGTGGCATCTCATATTTTCACTTCAAGGCTCTTGCTTTATGCTTTTCATATTCGATGGCTAACTTTAACAGTTCCTTCATCCAACCTTGGAACCTCCATTGGTGGATAATCTGCAAACGTCCAGAAACCCTTGCGTCGAGTATGCGCATGGAAACCCCAAAGGAACGGGCGGGATATAAAGTCACGAGAGGTCCCTGGGCACTAAAAGCCATTTCCAAGTGGCTAAAGACGCCGATGTATCTTTCTCCAAGATGATAGTGAAGCCGGTACTAAAGAACGAGGTGCGAAATGGCGAACTCATGGCCCGCTTATTTCCCGTGTCAAGTCCCGGCTAGGAGACCACCTCAGCCGAAGGAACCTAGCTACGAATCATTCAAATGGCGTCCGAAATGGTCTCCAGAAGAATATTCTAGGAAATTGATGGGCTTTACTCTTCTTCTGTTATTTGCGAGCCCCCGTGCGATCGTGAGCACCGGCCGATGGCCGTTTCTTGAGACCTCCACAAGCTTGGCTAGGTCATATTTCCGAACCAATACGGTCGTTGTTTCTTTTGAACGGCCCTGTCTCATCTATCGAGGATGGTAATATAGGCCAGGTACCATGCAGTGAATCGGAGCTTCATCCAAATTACAGACATCTCCAAATCCGCACCTCTATATGAAAAAGCTTTATATTGATTTGGTCTAATTGAAAGATTGGTATCACTAGAAATGATCAGTAGGTGTAATGTAAATGGGAAACGAAAGTGAGAGCGGTCCAGCGACCAGAAATGTGTTTCGTCTGCCCCGCAGACGATGCCAACACAGCGCCATAGAAAAAACGCCTCGCCAATGACTCCTTCGAAAGCATGGAATCATCTTGTAGTCAGATGTGACAATGGATGCACTGATCGAGTAAGAAGAGGAAAAAGGAAGGGAAAATTGATATATGTACAAGAGAACATTCCAAGCGGAAGGAAAATTGCTGAAGAGCGAAAGAAAAATCAATCAAAGATATATTGAACCTCATGGCATGAAGACTGGAATGCCCTGAGAAGCTTGTTCACCCGAGATGTAATCCAACCAGACTGCGTGCCATTGGTAGCAACACCCGCGAAGGTAGTAGAAGCATGTTTACAAACACCGTCGGCGTGGTTGAACGAATACTGCAAGCACTCATCATTGCGTGCGCAGACCTCCGCACAAACCTCAACCGTAGGGATCGTGCCAGCGGCAAAATCAATCTGGATCCCAGAGAGATTATCCCAGTCGTCGCGCGCCGAGAAAGTCCCGTCGTAGATGAGTTTCTGGTAAACGTCCGCATGCAGCATGAGCGCGTTCTTCCCACTAGCAAAGAATGCTCGGTCAAACTCCCACATCTCTTCAATATCCTTCGGCGCCATGTGGTGGTACGAGATAACAGGGTAACACCACGGCTGTCGCCCGTATCCCTCGGAGAAATGGTCGATTTCCCACGGCCGTGATGTCATCATCATCGGCCAGGCCCAGGTCAGATCCACTTTCACGCCCTGCAGCGCTCGCGCCAGCGCGCAGTCGCCTGCCCATTCGTGTGCGGTCATCGCTTCGAGGTCTTCCTTTGCCTCTATCTGGTACTCGTGCAGAAGGTTCATCGTCCAGCTTGAAAGGACGATGCCCGCCCCGCCGTAGCCAAAGAGTGTTTCACCGATCTGCATGGGGCTGCCCAAGTAGTATTGCCGATCTGGGTTGAGGTGCGCCAACCAGTTGATCAGGTTCGGCCATACCATGTAGGTGTCGGCTTCGAGGAAGACGTACCACTTGGCGTCGGGCATGACTTCAAGTGCTTCGTCGATCATTGGGAGGAATTTCCATTTGTCGAGCTTCCAACTCGGGTTGTTGACTTTCCCTAGTGGTCCGTTTGTGTCGTCGCCCCACTCTGCTTCTGTTAGGCCTTCGCGTCCAACTTCTTGTAGACGGCGGTAGATGTCGAATTCGGGCTCGTGGTTCATCGTTGTCTCGCTGATGTTGCGGAGGACGTCATACGTGCGGACGCCGTTGATTGTTTCTTCATAGTCGGAGAAGATGGCAAAGTGCGGGACGCATTGCAGGGTGGTGCGGAGGTGGACGGGGATTTTTTCGAGGGATTCAGTCGCGCCAGTTCTGATTACGACCATGACATCGTCAAGTGCGTGTAGTAGGTGGCCGCATTTTTCCTCCAATGTCTCCTCTTTGGGAGGGGGAGGCGGAGGTCTTTCCTGCTTCTGTCCCCCTACCAAAATTGGTTCCCCTCCAGCTTGAGAAAGTTCTTCTGAGTTGTTCAGGATTGACGGGTTGGATTCAGGCAGTCGAAAGAGATAGTATATGAAGCAAAATGTAAGGATCGGAAAGCCCACGAAGAGCCATCGTCGCGGAGAACTAGACATAGTCGGGTTGGCGCTCGGAGACAATCTAAAAGAGATCAAACAGGAATCGAGGCCATTTAGCTAACGAAAGTAGGAGGGTGAGAGGAGACTGAAAAGATTGAAACAAATGCTTCATGGCACGCAATAAAGCCAAAAAAGGGTCAGTGATCGCTGTCCCTGAGCCAAACCAGTTCGACACTGCCTCGGCGTTAATAGTGGACAATCCATCCAGCAGAAATGATTCGGTCGAACCTCTGAACGGGACAAACGGGGGTAGACTTGATAGGCCAAGCGACAAGTTCAGGGACTGATCTGCAACCACGCGGCACATGAGCCAACTAGGCTGTGGCGTCTTTCAGACAGCTGCCCCACGGGAAGCGTCATCGCTTGCGGGACTTTGCATAGCGAGGCAATGATCGGCTGCGTAGAGTGTTGGTTAGTGGGGGAAGGTTCAGGAGGTGAAGATCAGGGGTATTTGATCAAGTTTGAGATTGATGTTAGTTAATCTATACTATTCCGTACAACATACGGAGTAGACAAGTCAGACATGTTAAACCAATTTAAGCATGAAACAGGGGGAACAACGGACACGGACGTGTTCGGATCGGCAACCGGATTGTGGCCTGATTGTGGCCTGAGGGGTGAGGCATGAATCACGTGTGTTTCAGTGTTTGAGCACAGACCAAATTGGGATGAGGAGGACCTTGTCGACCAACTCATATTGCCTGGGTACAACATACAACATACAGTTATATACATAATTCAGGCTTCAGCTTCATCTCCAACTCTCAACCGCCTTTTCTGCTCCCACAAGAACACAGGAGTGATAGTCAAAACAACAGCCACACACACAATAGCAGCCTGGATACCAAAAACCAGTCCAAGCCCATTGCGCTGAATCCACGCAGGCTGGAAGTATCCCACCGCGAACCCGCCACAGGTGCGCCACATATTCAGAATGGCTGAGACACAGGTTGCCTTCTCCGGGTATTTCTCCAACGCGTAGGCCGAGATGGCACTGTGCAAATGATGTTAGAGATACGACAGAATATTCAACAGAGCAAAGTTGAAACTTACACAATTGTAGCTACCATGCCGATATTCACCATGATCCACCCAATGGCTATCCCGATCCAGTGCTTACCGAAGTGCATGGTTAATCCATAGGTGAGAAGACCGCTCGCCAAACTACCTATCGGGAACCAGACACCATGGAGGCGGAGTTCAGTTCGCCAGGTTGAGCTATGGCGCTTGAAGATCCAGCCGTTGAAGAAGTGGCCAAATGCCCAGCCTGGAAAGATGGTGAGAATCCGGAGATAGCGGGGGTGCGAGAATACATACCACATAAAGCTCCAATCACACCGGCGAATCGCATCGATGATGCCCCGATTGTGTCAAACAAGTATGGAGGGCTATGCAAGAAGGCATCGATGGTGGTTGTGATTCCTGGAGAGTCAGCGGGTGCAAAAACGATGTGAATATGATGGTTACTTACCAATTGGCCAGGTGAATGTTACCAAAATAGCGATGCCTGTTGACAGAACCCTGATCAGTGAAAGTCATTGCAAGCTAAATCGGCCATACCCACCAGTCATCAACAACGGAAACTTGAATACATAGACCGCGACGGTTCGGCTCCAATATCTCAACGTCGTTCCCTTGGGAAGCAGGGTATTGCCAATGCCAAAATAAGACGCGATGCGCGACTGATTGGTCGTTCGTCCAGGTGTATGGTATGTTTCATAGCCGAAGAGGATCACCATGACCGTGGACACGCCATAGATGGCTGTCAGGACTCCGAAAGAGGTGCGCCAGTCTGACCCGGCGCCGATGTATCCTGCTATGGCGGGACCTAGGAATGGTCCGACGAGAAAGGTGGTGCCCCTATGCTCAGTCAGCGCTACTCTGGTTAGACTTGACTGGCAAGTCTCTTACCAAATATTGATCATCCGCGGCCATTCTGTTGTCGGATCAGCATAAAGTACTCGAGACAATCTCAGAAAAAGAACGTACCAGCCGAGGTATACATGTCATGAATGATCGGAAGCCCAATTACCTGAGGCACTGTCCCAAAAAGACCCTGCAAAGAGCGGAACGTCGTGAAGGTAGACCAATCATTGGAGAGGGTAGCACCCAGCACCATGAACATGGTGATCACCTGAGGCCACAGCCAGATCGGCAAACTGCATGTATCTGTTAGTGGGATACCTAACGCGAGCGAAAAGAGAACCAACCACCAACTCACCGACCATACGCTTCAATAAGCGGAACAGCAAAAATCCCCCCAAACCCCTGCAGCAGAATACCATAATTCATACTCGTGGCCGAATGAGCGATGGAAATATCCCACTCCATAGCCTGGTCCGTAACCAGTGTTCCACCCCAGACCATGGCCCTGCAAGAGATTCAGTCAGATAAACTATCTATGCTACCGCGATGCGTTTCACCATCTGCCATACATACCCATCTGCCAACAACGAGCTCGTCATCAACGATACGAAGAGCATCGTCTTTCGCGCCGAGGACCAGTTTCTCGGGTTCAAGGGATCCCTGGCCTCAACGTCCGAGTTGTTATCGCATTCCTTAAGCTCGTGTGTCCCAAGCGACGACGATGCGCTGGCCGCCATCTCATGTGTAAAGTAGACCGGGGAGGGTTTCTCCATGGTAGGTATGTTTTACCTTTCTCGTGCCTGTGCTTTGTATGTAAATAGTAGGCAACCCCGAAACAACGGACTTTGGTCAGGTAAGGAGGTAAATCAAGGTCCTTTTCTGTGATGGGACACTGTAGGTTTTATGCAGGGTTTTTCGAATACACATGGGAGATTCATTCTCGCGTGGCTTTTGTTGCGCAGGGAAATTCTAGAAACCAGTTCTTAGGAAATAAGAGAGATCAGATTAGCAAAATTCCGATTTGGATCTGTTGGAAAGTCTCCGGAATGTAGAGTGGATGTATCACAAAGGTAGATCGGGCCTACAACAGCGTATGTTGTAGATCTTTCGCCTTCAGGTAATTCGTTATTGGGCTCTTCTATTTGCTGGTTTATTCTTCTCGGCTTTACTCCGTCCTTCTTTCTGCATTGCCGTGGAATTGCCTTGTCTTGGTGTGATATGATATCCCTTGCGCATATCTACCTAGCGATATTGGACCAATGATCTTCCACGGAGCACAATAATCCCATACCAATAATAGTTCTGGGATTGTATTGTAATCTGCTAGTATTTCAGACAGTGTGAGTTACATATCTACATCGTATTCTCACACTTGTACCGGAATTCGTGGCGGATCCCACCGTCTGTTGTACATGCCGTATATATTTAGAGAGTATAATGCAGAGGATACCTCCCTAATTCCAATACTCCAACGCCTTCTCTAATCTTAATGCCTCTTCTAACCCGCCTAGCCAGCCTCCTGGGCCTGTCATCCCCCGCCCCCGCTGTACCTCCAGGCGCTGCCCTAGCAGCAACCGTCACCGTAGTGAGTATGACGAGCCCGTCAGGAAAGTCTCCTATCTAATTCATTCACAGCCTGCATCGTTGGGATTTGTTCCGGTCGCCATTCACTTTGATCTCTTCAATATCCTCGTGAGTCATGGCGGACCTGCGACGGCTGATGAAATCTCGGCGACCTGCAATGCTCGTATCAAAGCCCGAGGGGAGAATGAGCCGGAATTGAGTATGTTACTAAGTTTTTATGGCTGATGGCTGTTATGCTGACAATTAATATAGGTACCAGATTAGCTTGTAGGCGCACCCGTGTACAGGTATACAGATACAAACAGTATTCCAATACTAATACCTTTTTGCAGCGGACACACTCTACATCATGGCTGGACTCGGCCTAGTTGAACGCGTGGCCGAGGATTGCTTCACAGCAAACGCCATCACGAACCACATGGTTGCCATGCCGTCTGCCCAGCATGGCGCACTGCACTTGTCAGTTTCTCCCATGCATGCCCGTTTTTGTAACAGAAACTACAAAATCTTCCAAGCACGCACTAACCCCACCCAGCACCACGGAAGGGCTAATGGCTGGCGCATTCTTGATGAAAAAGCTCCAGGACACCCGCTTTGCATATCCCTTCGCTGATGCAGACGGCCCCTTGCAATATGCCTATCGGCTAATGGGTCAACCCGAGCTGGCGGAACAGCATACGTACTCGATTATGGAGACCCAGGGGCGCATGGATAGTTTCAACCATTTCATGGTCGGCAAGTTCCTCAAGTTTGGAACATTCCCCGAACGTGTCAAGTCGATGGGTTATGATTTAGACGCTGCGTTGGCAGGTGACAATAGCACTGGCACTCGCACTGGCTCCGCTACAATGGTTGATATCGGAGGCGGTCGCGGCGAACTCCTCCTTGAAGTCCAGGCTATGTACCCGCATCTCGGCGCGGAAGATCTAATTGTGCAGGAGTTCAATGCTGACATCGACAGTGTGCCTGGTGTTCGGCTCATGGAGTGGAATTACAAGGAGCAGGATGAGCAGCCCGTTCGTGGAGCCTGTGTTTACGCGCTGCAGCATATCCTACATAACTTGCCTGATTTGGATGCTGTGGCGTTACTACAGAAGATTTCGCGTGCTATGGCGCCTGGTTCGCGTGTGCTGATTATAGAATACGCCAAGAATTTAAATTATACTTCGCTTCATGCGAGTATGATAGCATTGTTTGGGGGCCGAGAGAGGAGTTCGGTGGAGTGGAGGCAGATGGCGGGTCTGTGTGGGCTGCAAGTGACATTTGAGGTTTATGTTAGGGCTGGCGAGTCATTGGTGGAGATGAGGAGAAAATAGGGAAATAGACTGAGGTGAACAAGACAGAATTAATTGATTCGTTTAAGTTGTTCATGGTTCACTGTTAATATATGATATATCAGGTTCTGATGGATATACTCATCACATCCCTTTCAATAGCTTCACTTCCCCCGAAGCTTATAGTTTTTATCTCTCGAACCCATAGGCAGATCTCTGCAGATCCGATCTAGCTGTTCCTGCTAGAACCGATCAATTCCACATGGATATGTATGTAATTTGATGTATTTCCTGTCTCTCATTCCTTGTCACATCCCTTGCTTACAGGTCGCATGGCCACTGCATGGTTTCTATCCCCCTCCACCGGGAATGTCTATGTTTACTCCACATGGTCCTGGCAATGCGAACCTGTCCATTTTCACGATCAAAAGTTCGCATTTCCCAACGGGCGGATTGGCCACGCGAGGCTGACTCCCGTCAGGAGTTGACGTACCTGACCCCATATCTAATATCTAAGGTTGGCTACTCCGCCATATACTCAATACATCGACAACTTGCTTCGCTTGAGCAGGTTAAGTTTTCTGTGCAAATCCCTTGATTACATTACATCCCTTGTTTCCTCCCAATTTAGTTTGACTGCGTATACACGCCCTTCCACTCGATAAAACCGAGTCCAGGCAAGTTTCTGACCTGTAAATCGGTTCATGCAAGTGATTTCAGCGTGAGCTCCATCTTTGAGAACCTTCAAGGGCAACTTGGAAACTTTGCTCTACTGTCCTTGGTCCTGGATTAGATTTGAATTCTGATTCATCTTACTGACCCCGCCCATCGTCCTTGTCTTGTATCCATGTCGTAACTATTTGAATTGGCTCCCCGCGGTATAATCGAAAATCTGGAGAACACTTGACTGCTTGACACATATGGTCCTTGTGTTTTATCTTCATTATGGATATTCCGAACCCAGGTGAGGGCGATGTCAACATTGGTATGTTTGCCTCGGAACAAAGACCAGGAAACCCGACATAGAAGATTGTGAATTGACATGTTCAATAGGAACTAGCACATTCCAAGCTTGCTGGGTAAGCTACCCTCGGCTATAGACGTCCTCTGCATATGTGTATACTAATCCTCGAGCAGATCCTCACAGCCATCGTCGGCGTGGCATTGTTGTTCCGATATGCCATCAAGATCTGGGTGCGCTGGGCTTTACCTGAAGTCACTGCACCCGGCCGAATCTGGGGCACAGAGGATTTGTTATTCTTTGTGGCGTGGGGTTTTGATATTACCCATATGGTATTTATTCAAATGAGGTGGGATTGACTGTTGTCATCACTCCTATGCCAGCTACTAACTCTGTCTAGTGCTAATTGGGGCCTTGGGAGGCATTTCTTCTATCTGACTGCTGAAGAGCGTCTTAATTCTATGAAATGGGACTTCCTTTCACAGCCACTGGCTGTCGCCTCGGCGATGGTCTCACGCGCCGGCATGATGTGGTTTCTTTTAACCTGCTTTGCCGCGAGCGACAAGAAAATTCGCCTATCTATCATTATCTGTGCTGTTGTGCAGGTTGTAGTCAACATGGTTACAATCGTCCAGATTATTGTTCAGTGTGGACCAAACCCGTATCAGACGGTTGGTATCCTCCTCGTAGTTCTCGACCCATTCTAACCTCGTCGCAGACTAATCGAGTGCAATACTTCCACTATATGTGGACACCACTCCCTGAAGATGGCTCCGTCAAGTGCCAATCACCGACTGTCCAGACGACGGTTGGGTTTGTGCAAGGAGGTATGTGGAATGGTCATACCTCGATGCAGCTCAAAGCTAATTGCAATCCTGCCAGGGTTCAACACCGTCATCGATTACTTCCTTGCCGTCCTCGCTGCTGTCGAGCTGTGGCAGTTCTTCTTGCGGACCCTCCACCGTAATCCAGAAACCTCATTCTGGTCCCAATTCTGCAAGATTAGTGCCACCGTCCGATCCCGCCGGATCTGGCAGACCATCACTCTCAGTGGACCACTGATCCTCTCCGGCTGTGCTTCTATTGTAAAGACCTATGTGAGTAGACTGTTGTTCCCCAACTTATACAGCAGCGCTAATATTGTTAACCAGAAACTCAAGTCCCTCGGTGACAGGCATGACTTCACCTATAACATCGTGACCTTTGTCCTCTGGGTAAAGTAAGCACAACCGCCGCCCCCAGTCCCAGCATCGAATGATCAGCTGACAGCCCCAGAATTGAGAACTACAGCATTCTTCTCGCCTCCTGCGCCCCAGTAGCCCGCCTCTTCCTCCGCTCCTTCGTCGATCACAGACGCGAAGGTCGCACCCACGGCTACTGGTCTCGCTCCCGGTCAACGGACCATAAAGAGCCAGAAACAGAGCTAAAACGCCGTGCCAATGCGAAGGAGCAGTGGCTGGATTCGGCTACGGCGACTAACATGACCATTACTTGTGCTCACGATGAGGAAAATCCGCCGACTGGGTGGAGTGAACATGGGCATGAGCGCTCGATAAGTCAAGTTTCGAAGGCGGAGATGCCGGAGCATATTGACGATGGGCGCGTTACTGTTAAAACGGATATTGTTGTCCAGATTGATGATGGGAGGTCGATTTCCTCGGGTGGGACGAGGTTGTTACCTGATGGGGGTGAGTCTCATTCTGTAGGGTTTCATTGATTTGTGGTATATAGTAAGGATATGAATAACACTTTAGGAGGTATGATATTACGAACAAAGCGATATAATGTTATGATATATTGAATTCGATACTTGGTCACTCCCGCTGGCGGATTTATCCATCTTCTGTGGTAGGTGTATCAATATCTGGCGTCAAAGGAGCAGATATGTGGTGATCACTGTCCTACCTTGGTGGTGGCAGGGTGACAGGTACTATAAGGGGAAGTTGAAATGTTGCGGATGCTGCTTTCATGCTCTCTATATATATGCAGTACCGAGCACCTGTAAATGATACTCAACAGGCAGCTAACTCGGTGTATATGATAATTTCCGATCAAGCCAGGCTACTGAGTAGTTCAAGCCTATGGGCAAAAGGCGTGATAGAGTGAGTAAAAGGGAACGCTACTTGTATACATGGATTTGGAGGAAATATCTACAGCTCAAATGGATGTACCACACCGAGCTTCTGAACATAATGCCATTATCTGCCTGTCCATTCATCAATTGGCCCAAGTGGTCGAGCAGTTTCCTGGTCTAGCGGTTATGATTTTCCGTTAACAAATGCGATTAGCAGATGTTCCGGAAAGGTTCTGGGTTCGATTCCCAGGGAAACTATTTTTTTGTCTCTTCTATATAAGTCCTTTACCGATTTGTTAAGGATACATATCCCAGCCAGTGCGAGTTTAACTGATAGATGAATGGAAGACCGGGATGCAAGTTTTTAGGTGCTTTGTCTATGCGTGGAAACATATACAAGGGACTTCAAAGCCAGTGCCATTTAAGCCTACTATATATCTCGATCAGACAACCATTTTGTATTAACTAGGCATAGTGTTAGAATAGTTACAGCCCGCATAGTATACCAGTAGAAATCGTGTCGAAATAAACCAAGTATGGCAAGGAGGAATCTTTTGGAAGAACTTTGTGCCAGTAGTAAAGTAATATGGTCCTTAAATTTTCGATTCCCAGATAGTAATAAAAGTGTTTTAGGTAGAATGAAGTCGATTAAGTTATTAACTGTATTAACACCGGGCCTAGAAAGTAACTAAGGAAATCTCGTCTGTGATAATATCGGGGCCAAAAACGAAGTACCTCCGCTAACATTTACATAGCAAAAGTACAAAAATAGTTTCCCTGGGAATCGAACCCAGAACCTTTCCGGAACACTTGCTTGAAGCAATTGTTAACGGAAAATCATAACCGCTAGACCAGGAAACTGTTAGAGATGTTACAGTGCAAGAGAGAAAGACTGATAGATGGAGCTGGAGCTACTTGGCCCAATGCACGGGGAGGTGCATAAGTTGAATGCGGGAACGGGTTGGATGCAACACTAAATGCCTTTAGGTACCTTTTCTACAGGTGACACATACAAAAGGTACTTTCAACCTAGTAACTACATATCGCCTTGAAGAGTCACAAATCGACCGTCCACACACGTGGGTTCGTCTTGAATATACAAACCCTAAGCCTGTGCTTGTTCTTTAAATACCAACTTTCAAGTGTTCCATTTAGCATCCAACCTACCTACCTACCTAGGTAAGGAGAATGGACCGATGACATAACCATCACGTGCATTTATCCCAATCCCTATCGCGCCGTCAATAGCTTCACTCTCCAACAATGCCGCCTAATAAACCCACCTTCCCTTACCGACGGAGCTCCAATGCTTCGGAAGATGACTTCTTTGACATCCCCGACGAGCCCTGTCTCTCCATAGTCAAGCGACAGCTACGACACGTCCGAACATGGATCGCAGTCGCCCTTATCATACTGTTTATCCTGTGGCAACGCCGTGAACGTCCCCCGCCGCCGCCCCTACCACATATCCACTACGACGAGGTCGACTGGTCGCGCTTTGCCTATACCCAGTATGCCACCAATGAAGTCTACATGTGCAACTGCCTGATGGTCTTCGAGGCTCTGCACAGACTCGGCAGTAAGGCGGACCGTGTGCTATTTTATCCGGAGGAGTGGGACCTCATTGTTGAGGATGATTATGATCGCGTCAGCCAGTTGCTGCTTGAGGCTAAACTCAAGTACAATGTGATGCTGATCCCGATTAAGATCGAGGGAGTTCAGGATCCATCGAGTGAGTTGGGCTGCCGCTGTTGGGAACTGACCCAGCCTCTTGAACACCTACTTACATTCTCTTGATAGCTGCCGGTTCTAGGGCTTCGTGGGATACTAGCACCGCCAAGCTCATGGCCTTCGGCGAGCACGAATACGACCGCGTCATTCACCTCGACTCGGATGTTATCCTCCTCCAGACGATGGATGAGCTCTTCTTCCTCCCGCCTACCACTGCCGCCATGCCACGTGCCTACTGGCTTCTCCCGGAAAAACTGCTCTCATCACTGTTAGTCGTCATTGAGCCCTCCCTCCGGGAATACCTTGCCTTGACCGACGCTACTACACTCGCCCAGAATGGTCAAGTCGATATGAACCTGACGGACCACCGGTATGACATGGAGCTGTTGAATAGACGTTACGGGGACTCGGCGATGGTCCTCCCCCATCGGCAGTATGGTCTGTTGAGCGGCGAGTTCCGGAAGAAGGATCATCGCAATTTCCTGGGGAATGATGACGAGGTTTGGGATCCCGATCATGTACTGGCGCAGGCTAAGTTTGTGCACTTTTCGGATTGGCCGTTGCCGAAGCCGTGGATTATGTGGCCCCAGGAAATGTTAGCAGAGGAGCAGCCGAAGTGCGATAATAACCCTGGCACGCCGCAAGAGAGTGGATGTCGGGATCGGGAGATTTGGAAGATGTTATATGATAAATATCGGAGACAACGAAAGGTAGGTCTGCTTACGAGGATAGGGATGAATTGGCTGGTTGCTAACTGTTGTAGGATGTCTGCAAGCTGCTCAGCTATCCGGCGCCGGTTTGAGTGGAAATAGTTCGATTGTATACATATTAGCATAGGTAGATTATGGCGTTCAGGATATAAGCTCTGTAAAGAGATGGTATGAATGAGTTAATGATGGACTTTAAGACTTTAGTACACGAAAACAAAATCCCCCTGGATATCTCTGAAAGTAATACATGTACACACTACACCAAAACACCACAAATGCAACATCATGAAGACATCAAGCATACCCCATCCCCCTCCTCCACCAATTCCACACCCCCCTTTTCGCCATAATGGCCCCAAACTCCTTGACACTCTCCACCTCATCCAGTCCCACTGCGAGACCCAACTCTTTCCCGTCTTTCTTCTCTCCATTCCGGTTCCCAGTCCCCTGTTTCCCACGTCCATCCTCCTCCTCCTCCACAACCCCCGGCCTGGTAACCAACTGAAAATCCTTATACCGTAGTCGACGCACAACATCTACCCAGCTCTCCACCGGGTCCTTCCCGCCCTCCACGTACATGATCCCTGGACATCCACCGGAGCGCAGGAGGACGGCGCATTGGTGTGTGTCTGCAGCGCGTTTGAGGGCGGCTACTTTTTTGCGGGAGGTGATGTGGTGAGTGCGAATTAGAGCGTTATAGAGGGTTTGCATTTTGCCGAGGAAGAAAGGGGAGAGGGAGAAGAAGGGAAATTCGAGGCTGAAACTCGGAGCTTGGAGCTTGGGGCGCTAAACTGGATTGGGAAATTGAGTTGGGATATAATCTTGGAGATGAGAGAGCTTGGTATTGGGCTTGTTACTGGTTGTTATTAAGGCTGATATTGTAATTCTTGCAATTTTTGCGATTTTCTACTTCATTAGAACTACTCTGTATCATCTGTACGGAGGAGAAGAAGACTGATATTTTATTGTCATATCATAGACACCTGAGGCATCAATGTACGTATTAATAATGCCACGTGAGAAAATCTCCGGCGCAAAACCTTGAAAGTCCCCCAAAAGTCCCCGGGTGTTATTTTCAGCCAAAGTGCGGGGACGATACATCGAATTGCATCGAACTGCATTGAGCTGCATTGAACTGGCGGTGTATGACCATGTCATAGGACCTATAATATGACAGATATACAGGTATACGTATATGCCATGGCCGTATTAGGGTAGAATGTAGTATATCTAGATTGTATGTAGGAGTATAGGATTGTGTAGAAAGGTCGAAAAACTCTAGACCATATAGACTTAGATTGGCTAGTACCTACCTAGCTACTCCGTAGGTACTATAGTTATGTATATGCCTAGGTACTCCGTAAATTATACGGGTTAGCTTAAGAATGACCCTTTCCATGGTTCCCCGGTGGATTCCCAGTGGTTCCAGTGGACCCTTTCTCGCCTTGGCTTCCTTTTTCTGCAAAACAATCGCGCGGTGGCCGCGGGCGCCGCAGTGGATTTTTCTCGAATCTTTTTATATTCAAGCCTTTCTCGAGAGAGCTGCCAAAATTGGTGAAAGTCACGAAGGCCTTTCATCGCACCCACTTTTTCCCCCTGTCATTGGATATCCATCTCGGGGCCAACAGGAATATCTTGACCATTCTGCTTTTTCGTCGCCCACCGGATTGGTTGGTCATTTCCACGGTCATCATAGTGAGACTTGGCTGCTCTTTCGGACATTCGGTCATACTTTTTTTTTTCTTGCTTGAATTCTTACTCGTATTCTCTATAAGTATAAATCAAGTTCGCGCAATTTCTTCATATATAGTACAATGAGCTCGGAATTTTCTTGAACTACCTAAAGGCTCATTATGCCCGCTCCTCTTCACCCCCACCTCAAGCATACCTCTTCCTTTGCCACAGAAAAACACAACAATGAACCCCCGAGAGTGCAGGTCTCGCACGAGGACGAGGATGCCCTCGCCGATATCCATCAAACATTAACCGCCCAAACTCAACCGGATCCCAAGTATCCGGAGCCGCATTCCTCCTTTGACAAGTTCCTCGAGGAACAAGTCCAGGGCAAGAAACCGGCCAACCTCGGCGTCTGCTTCCAGTCCCTCTCAACCTGGGGCGATGGGGACTCCCACGCCGATGTAAAGACCTTCTCCACAGCCCTGTGGCGTACCCTCACCCTGCAGGATATCTACGAGTGGACGATCCAGCCATGGATCGCAAAGAAGAAGCCCGAGGAGGGCCGTCCGCTGATCCGGGACTTTTCCGGCGTTGTGCAGAGTGGGGAGATAATGCTGTAAGCAAGAAACCAACCCCAACTCATCCTTACCGAATTCAGCCTAATTGAAATTATATAGCGTTCTGGGCCGTCCTGGTGCTGGCTGCTCGACCTTTCTCCGAACCATCGCTGGCCACCACTCTTCTTTTTTGGGTGTCACGGGTTCAATCGATTACTCCGGTCTCAGCCCAGATGAAGTCAGGAAGCACTACCGTGGCGCCGTGGCCTACGTCCCAGAGGACGACGTGCATTTCCCGACCCTGACTGTGCGCCAAACGCTCGAGTTTGCACTACAGAGTAAGACCCCCAAGCGCTACCGGGAGAGGATTCCCCGGTACCTGGAGATCTATGGGCGGGTGTTTGGTATGTCGCATACTATGAACACATTAGTGGGGAACGAGTATATCCGCGGTGTGTCCGGAGGAGAGCGCAAACGTATCTCCATCATTGAATCTCTCGCTACCGATTCATCGGTAGCATGTTGGGATAATTCCACGAGAGGACTGGATGCGTCCTCTGCACTCGACTATGCACGCAGTCTGCGTATCATGACCGATACCTGTGGCAAAGCAACCTTGCTCACTTTGTACCAAGCATCGGATGCCATCTACGAGCTGGTGGATAAGGTGCTGCTCATTGACGAGGGCCGTATGCTATACCAAGGGCCTGCCAACGAGGCGAAGCGCTACTTCGAAGACCTGGGCTACGAGTGCGCTGATATGCAGACTACTTCGGATTTCCTGACTAGCATCACCCTGCCTGAAAGACGGCGGTTCCGTGCTGGATGGGAACACCGCGCCCCCAAGGGCCCCATCGAACTCGAAGCCGCTTTCCGTCAGAGTGCTGCGTTCTCTAAGATCGAGACGGATGTCGAAAGCTACGAAGATCAGAAGCTCACTGGTAGGTCTTCCGCGTACCCAGCGGATTCGGAGTGCGACAGCGTGGAGGTATTCAAGAACACTGTGCATAGCGATAAGTCGCGCTTCGTCTCGTCCAAGTCGCCATACACAATCTCCCTCTTCCGGCAGGTCGTCCTTTGCGCGAAGCGTCAGATGTGGCAGCTGAAAGGGCATCTGGGCCCGCTGTACGTCAAGTTGATTTCTTGTGTGGTCTATGGGTTGTTGATTGGATCTATGTTCTACGATCAGCCCCAGACAACCGAGGGCATGTACTCCCGCGGAGGTGTGCTTTTCTACTCTTCCATTTTGCTTGCCTGGCTGCAGATGTCCGAGTTGGAAGAAGCGATGCAGGGTCGCGATATCCTGAGCCGACAGAAGAAATTTGCTTTTGTGAGGCCTAGCGCTGTGTGTTTGGCCCGGGTGCTCTCAGATATGGTGATCACTGCGGTTTTGACATTCTTGTATTTGATCGTCATGTACTTCCTCTCTGGTCTACGGTCTGATGTGAGTAACTTCAGGATCTTGCAGGAAGTATAGTCGCGCTAACTCTGCTAGGCTGGTCCCTTCTTTATCGACGCCCTCTTTATTTACGCGTGCACGGTCTGCCTCACGGCGCAATTCCGTGTCTTCGCCGCTCTGTCGCAGAACTTTGAAGTTGCCCTCCGCTACTGCGGAGTTTCTGTGATGTTTTGCATCGTGTTCGGTGGCTACGTTCTCTCTGTCGACAAGATGATTCAAGATGTTCCCTGGGTTGGATGGCTCGCATATACAACTCCTGCTCTGTATACATACGAGGCAGTCATGGCGGCCGAATTTCACAACGTTAACTTCACCTGCGCGGCCGCATCCATCATACCATCCGGTTCGGAATATACAGACCTCGCATACCAGACTTGTGCCTATGCTGGTAGTCAGATTGGCAGCACTGTCGTGAACGGCGACGACTATCTAGCTGTGAAGTATGGATTCTACTACAGCAATGTCTGGCGCAATTTCGGGATTCTGTGTCTCTTCACAGTTGCCTTTATTGGGATAACCTGCTGGCTGAGTGAAGTGCTCGAGTGGGAGCTGGACAGTGCTGGCCCTATTCAGTACAAGGGATCGCGGAAGCTGTTCAAGCGGGAGAAGAAGGTTCAGTCCGATGAAGAGAAATCGCCGGTCTCTGTTGACTCTTCTGCACCGCCTGCTGGGCATGAAACAAAGCATGACCAGACACTTACAGCTACCGAGTCTACCTTTTCCTGGTCCGACTTAGAGCTCAACGTCCAGATTGGCAAGGAGACCAGGAAGCTCTTGGATGGCGTTTGTGGATACTGCAAGCCAGGGTCTTTGACTGCTCTTGTTGGGGCCTCGGGAGCAGGCAAGTCTACATGTAAGATCCCCAATGAGATGAATTCATCGCTTGATTTCTGACAAATTTTAGTGTTGACTGCACTCACCCAAAGAGAGAGCCCCGGCACCTTATCCGGGTCTCTATTCGTGGATAACCGGTCAATTGACCAGTCCTTCAACCGACAGATCGGATATTGCCAGCAAATGGACATTCACGATGAAAGCAGCACGATCAAGGAAGCACTCCAGTTCTCTGCACTGCTCCGACAAAGCCGCGAAGTCCCAACGGCCGAAAAACTGGCATACGTAGAAACGGTGATTCACACATTGGACTTGGTTGAGTTGCAAGATGCAGTGATCGGTTCTTTGGATATCGAAAAGAAAAAGCGTGTTACTATCGGAGTGGAGCTGTGCGCTCGGCCAAAACTGCTTCTTTTCCTGGATGAACCGACAAGTGGATTGGACAGCCAGGGTGCAACTAGTATCGTCGCTCTGCTACGCCGTCTGGCTAACCAGGGACTGGCGGTCCTCTGCACCATTCACCAAGCCAACCAGCAGCAATTCGAAGAGGTAAGCGCCACCCATTCTGACCAGGAATCAATATTAACAGGATCCCAGTTCGACCGCGTCCTAGCCCTAAGCCCTGGTGGAAGCACATACTACTTCGGTCCAGTCGGCGAATCCGGCCATGCAATCTTCGAGTATTTCGCAAGACACGGCAACGTCCCAGAAAACGTCACCAACGCAGCCGACTTCCTCATCGAGGTAGTGGTCGGCGGCATGAAAGCCTCGGGAAACCAAACGAACTGGCCAGCTATCTGGCGCAACTCAGAAGAATTCGCCGAAGTCAAGAACGAAATCGCCTCAATCCGTTCTGACAAGAATACTCGTTCCCCTTCCCTGGCCCCAACCCCACCCCCTATCAGCCAGCAGATCAAACTCCTCACCCAACGGACCTGTCGCCAGTTCTGGCGCACTGCTGAGTACCCATACTCGCGTCTTTACTCTTCCTTCCTCCATGCTCTCATCAACGGCCTCACCTACCTCCAGATCGGCAACAGTACCACGGACCTCCAGTCAAAGGCATTCTCCTGTTTCCTTGTCCTGATGCTTGTCCCCGAGTTCATCAACGCTATATCCATGCGTTTCATCTTGAACCGCGATATCTGGTTAGCAAGAGAAGGCCCGAGTGGTGTATACGGCTGGGTAGCATTCTGCACAGCCCAGATCATCTCCGAGATCCCCTATTCTGTCATCGGCGGTGTGGTCTTCTTCGTCCTATACTATTTCATGGTGGGACTCCCGCTCGGCTTTGCAGCCGGTTATTGTTTCCTGATGTTCTTCCTTTTCTTCCTATTCGCGACCTCGTGGGGTCAATGGATCGCCGCTCTGAGGTGAGTAGTATAACCAACCATTTCATTCCCGCTGTGATCTGATCAACTAACATGTCCTTTCAATGTATAGCTCTGACTCGATGATTGCTGCTACCCTCATGCCCTTCTTCATTATCATGTGCGAGCTCTTCAACGGTATCCTCCGTCCACAATCCCAGATGCCTGCCTTTTGGAAGTATACGATGTACTACGCCACGCCGTTTACGTACTGGATTGGCGGGGTGCTCACCTCTGTCCTCCGTGGTACCCCTGTCGTTTGCTCTCAGTCTGAGTTGACTATCTTTGAGAGTCCGCCCAATACTACTTGCAGTGAGTACGCGGACGCGTGGCTTAACGCCAAGGGTGTTGGGTATCTCTCCAACCCGGATGGCATGGGCGAGTGTGGATATTGTGAATATAGCTTTGGTGACGACGTGAGTTTGCTGCCTGGAACATGCTTTTATTTTGAATTGATACTAATCTGTGTTGGCAGTACTTGACTGGACTTGGACTGGATTCTTCGAAGATTTGGCCGTATTTCGGTATCTTCCTTGCTTTTACCATTACGAACTACTTGATGGTTTACTTACTGGTTTATGTGCGGTCTGTCATGAAGCCGTTTTGGAGGTCGAAGTAGGGATTTGTTGGATGACTTTCGGCATTTTCATTGATTTGGATGTACATTTGGCATAGCGTTGCGTGGATATCAAAAGTGAAGCTTGGAATTTGACTACCGTGATCTGGAAGGAAGGTCTACATAAACTAGTCTGCATTAACAAAGTGGAAAGCCAGGGAAGTGCCAAGAAATGAGGAACCCTGGAACCTTGGAAATCTTAATCTTACATAAGCAATTAGATGCCTAATTTTCAAGGTTCCAAGACCAGACCACGTGACTTAATGTGAGTCTGGAATTCTAGGCCGTACTCCGACAGAGACGGTGATTTGTTCGAATGAAATTAATGATTTGATGAGCCATGAAGATCCCAGCCGAATACGTAATGATGTCACATTGGCAAGGCTTGACTTATCAATCAGCATCTCCTCGGAGATAACTACCCCAATTACTCAACAGAGTATCTCCGAAACCCGGACATTCGGCGTCGAGTAAGCAGCCAGGGACTTACATATACGGCAAATAAGCCCTTGTGTCACCGTTTCAAAGATCATCTGTCAATTAACTGTTACAGATACACATAACAAAGTATTTTCCGAGACGTCGGATAGCCAGGGATAGCCAGGGAATCCGGAAAAGCGCCCCCATCTCCGACAAGGAAGGTCTCACCCATGTCTAGCGCCGTCGCAAGGACTTCCTGCGACTAAAGGAAAATCAATCTGAAATCAAAATCACTTGACAGCCCTGAAAATGGAAAACAACGACCACTCCTCCCTAGACCATGAAGAGATAGAAAGTCAATCTCGCACTACACAGCGTCGCCGCCGCCCGCCTCTGTCTTGTACAGTCTGTCGCAAGCGCAAGTTAAAATGTGACCGCTCTCTGCCCTGCAGACAATGTGTGCGCTCAAAGACAACAGCCCAATGCGTCTTTGTCGGAACTCAGCCTGGTATTGTATCTGACTCTTCTCAACGCATGTCCCCCCCGCAATTACCCTATGGTGGCGGAGAAGAACAGCCCGGGCGGAAAAGCGGGATGTTCGTCTTCGACTCGAAATTGGGGCCGAATCCGACTTCAAATCGTGTTTCGAAGCGTGGTCGTTCCGATGAGCTGAGTGAACTCCGGAGTCGGCTGCGTGTTCTGGAAACCTCGCTCGGAAAGCCGTCTCATCTTCAGACGCCTGAGACTTCGGTCTGTGATGTCTTTTCTGAAGTCGATACGGCCAATAGTTCTGAGAATGTTGGTGTTGATGACCGCGTCCGATACTTGCCAGATTCGAGTTTCCGCGGGAAGAAGGCTAAGACTCGTTATTTCGGTCGCAGCCATTATACCACTACTGTTTCTTTTGTGAGTATGGTTCATTGTATTTTGTAATTGATTTGCTAACCGGGTGTAGTTCAAAGATATTGGTGCCTTTATGCGCCGTGATCGTTGCCGCGGAGAGGGAAAAGATAAAGAATATACTGAAATGAAAAAGTTCAAGACGGAGCTTTGGTCGCGCGAGACACAAGATCATCAGCGCGCGTTTCGCGAGCAGGCCTTTAAGCTTAATGAAATGGTTCCCCAGCGGAATGTTGCAGACCATCTGCTTCAGCTGTATCTCGACACTTTCGAGACGACATATAGAATCTTGCACACGCCGACGTTCTTAAGACAGTATGCTGATTACTGGGCCAATACCCAGCCAACCGACATGGCATTTGTCGCTCAGTTACTCGCCGTGATGGCTGCTGGCAGTTGCTTCTATGTCCCACGCCCAGGCCAAGATGATCGAGACATATTCCAGAAACCGGCCATGAAGTGGATCATGGCTGTCCAGTCATATATTTCGTGCACATTTGTGAGCCCGGATATCGACTTCCGAATGCTCCAGACCCAAACTCTTCTTCTGGTAGCTCGGTTGGGAGTCGCCAGTGACGGGGATGTTGCCTGGGCTTCAGCCGGATCGCTGATTCGGTCTGCGATGACAATGGGTCTACATCGTGATCCGACTCGTTTCCGCAAGGCCCGACCATTCTACTCTGAACTGCGCCGTCGCCTTTGGGCAACTGTCGTCGAGCTGGACCTCAAGATCTCTCTCGACCGCGGCGTCCCGCCGTCCGTTGATCTAGACGAATGCGACTGCGATCCCCCGTCCAATTGGGACGACTCAGACTTGATACCGGACATGGAGAATGATCCTTCTCCACTCAGTACTGCTCTCTACACCCAAAACTTCTACCAAACTCTCCTCATTAAGACCCTCCCACTACGCTATCGAATCGCCAAGAAAATAAACAGTCTCCGATTTAATCTATCTTACGACGACGCCCTGAGAATGGGTGATGAACTCTCCCGCTCTATACAGCGTGCATCCTCCCTATTCGAAGACAACGCCCCAAGTATTGCTCCGGGAGAATCAGGACGTCACCGATTCGCCCAATCCATTCATCTCTTCATAATGCGCAAATTTCTTCTTGCTCTCCACCGCCCTTTCTCCCTCAGTGTCGTCCGCCTACCCAAATGCTCCTACTCCCGCAAAATCTGTCTCGAAGAATCCCTTGGTATTCTCTCCCAGATGGAACTTCCCCTTTCGACAGAGGACGTCCTCTACCCGCACATCACCCAGCTGGGCAGCGGTATGTTCTGCGATGAAACCTTCCACGCCGCAATCACCGCGTGCGTGGAGCTCTCCCTCCAAGCCAATGAGATGAGTGCATCTGCTACATCTGGAATGGACGGTGTCAACTCGAGCGTGCTCATGAGCATGATCCAGTCCCAGCAAGGCGTGATGATGCAGGCTGTCGAGCGCACCGCTGATAATTTCGGGAGACGCATTGGTCCCGATGGGAAGGGGTGCAAGCCGTTCTTCTTTTTGAATATTATCCTTGCTTCGGTCAAATCGCGCGTCAAGGGTGAGGACCCATTGTGTAATGTTGATACGGCCTCGAAGAGGTCCATTCGCATTTGCAGGGCGATCTTAAATGGTCTTACATACCAGGAGGCTAAGATTAGTGTTGATAATCGCCCCTTCCAGGTTGGTACCTCTGTTTGTAGATATGTGTCCGTCATACCTAACGTTCCTGTTCAGACTTCCGTTCCTTCAGGGACAACTCCGGCCTCGAAAACACCGAGTGATATTGATCCTGCATCGCTTCTATCGACTGACTTCAGTGATTTTACGGTAGGTTATTGTTCCTCGGATGCCGTTTGAGACTATGCTGACCTTTCACAGCCAATAGATTTAGGAGGCTGGTTCGATGGATTGGATTACACTGGCCCGGAGTTGTGGGATTGGGATGCCGACTTGTCTGGCAACCTGCCGACATTTTCATGAATTATGTATTCGTTAATCTTGATGCGCTTGATGCCCTGTGATTACGACAGTGTATAGCCGCCAGTGTGCCATATCGTAATTTGCTAGGAGAACATTTCATGAAACTAGTATTCGCGTGTTTTATTGACTATAGAAATAAAAATAGATAGAGATTGACACTATAGGAATTTTGAGATATGTAAGGTCATATAGAAAAGCTCCCTTTATAAATCAAGTGTAACGACCCTATTGAGAAGGGGTCTCGGGTGTATGATCAGAGTGACAGGGGGGCTACAATACTACTGCGAATGCTTTTATAACTACATGTAAATACTAGTTATATATATTTAGACTAACCTTCAATCCTTTAGTATTGGATCCGAGTTCTTACTACCTAGGTAGTATACTATACGCGAGATCACCTGACTTCGGTGTCTCTATCTCTACAGAGAGAGGGTCGTGACATTACCTCCCTCCCCTGGCCCCCTTTTCTTGTCTCTACTAACCGCCTCATTAGATGTAACCCTCTGTTCGAGAATACAAAATAACAACACTCGCGACCAGCAAACAGCTTTGGTTACTAACATAGAGAAACTAGAACCTCTATCCCTACGAAAGGAATGGATGAACGACCTCGCTCAAGCCGTTGCTTTTTTAGAATCGCTCAATCTCGCACATGGCGACCTACGACCCGAAAATATTTTACTTGATCGCAACCGATTAAAACTATCAGATTTCGATTGTACGGCTGAAATTGGGTCAGATTTTGAAGCTTGCATCGCCCCGTATGGAAGGATACTCAACAGCGACGAACAGGATCAAGGGGAACGTGGGAGTTCCGGTTTCCTAGGTCCTCGAACCGAACAATTCGCCTTGGGCTCCCTGTTCTACCTCATAAACTACGGCTTTGAGCGTTATAGAGATCGACATCTTACCGAGGATCCTAAAGAGCATGGACGCAAAGTAGTGGAGTTACTGCAGAACATGGAATGTCCGAGGTTAGATAGTGATCCGTTAATTGACGACATCATCATCAAATGTTGGCATAACAAGTATGCCACGATTGCGGAATTGGCCGCATACACAGAGACGCTCCTCCCTGGGAGAAACAACTGGAGAAACGCCGAAGCCGAAAAAATATCCACCCCGCAATGGCGTACGGTCATAGGCCGCGTTATTCATGGGTTATTGAAAAGCTTCAGATCTTGGTGAGCTTTCGTGCTCTGTCGCACCAGAGAGCCAACCAAGCCTGAAGAAGCTAATGATGGAGAACCGGATGGCTATAGCGGTGGCATCGGACAACACGACTCAGCAGTGGATTTCTCTCTTAAAAGAACATTCTGCCAGAACCTGGAGAAGCGCGGACTTCTTCATATGCTTTCTTTGGGAGAACCAGAGCAACTTGGATTCACTGTCGAGTGGTATAGACATTCCACAAGTTGAAGCAAAAGTTCAGCAGATTTCTACCAGGGAGATATCCAAAACGTGGTAAAGCATATCATCATGAAGATTAGCAAAGTAAACGAAGATGTGCACAGAGACGGAGTTGCGACTGGTCGTGGTTGGGTATTGTCTGCAGCACTCTTGGGATATGCATTTCCCCAATTCTTGACTTCTAAAGATGGATGTTCTGAACCGCGTGCCGCCTATACAATCATCAATTCCTCGAATATCTTATAGACGATATTTATAGATATGATTTTATCCTAGCAACTGCGGGACTACGAATGCTTTTATATAATACTAATATGTTTAGACTGAACTGCTACCTACAATATTGTAGGTAGTATACTTATGCGGTTCGTAGGACTCGGAGGGCCTCGGAGGATAGAGACACCGAAGTCAGGTGATCTCGCTCTCGTTATAGGGCCGTGACATCGAGCTTTTCTTTGGCCCTTCTCTATCTACCTAGTCGGAACAGTAGACCTTCGGGAGCTTCTAGTGTCTTTCTAGTGTTTCAAGGACTTGAAGCGAGACTGGGAATTAATTCCTTGGCATTAACTAGCTCAACCTCTTCCGTTTCATTCCCTTTCCGCCCTACAGATGTTCACAATATCCAATTTATCACGAAGATGGATCCCTTTGCAAAATTGCCAACCGAAATTATTTGTCATATTCTCGATTCTTGCTGCGACTTCACCAGCTTGGAGGGTCTTCAACAAATATCTCCCCGAATGAAGGAAGCTTTCAGCGGCTGGTTCAAAAACGTCACCGAAACCGTCCTGAGAAATTGCTCCCTCACCTCACCCGGGCTTCATCGCTATTTCACGCTCCTAGCGTCTATTCTATCGAGATCATTCACTCCACAAGCCCTGCTAGAAGAGCTCGCTAGCTGGGATCATAGGCCACGGCGACGTATTATTTGCCTTTCCACCACCCACTCACTAGCCGCGGTCCAACAGACTGTAAATATAGCAGCGAAAATACATGTCACTGCCTGTGCTTGTCTTCAACATTTTATGAGTCGTCTCGAGTCCGCAGAGCCCCGCCGTCCTATGGCTTCCGGTGTCAATGTTGTGGATTGGGTGAATGGAGGACTTCCACCACCAAAAGGTGGCGAGCTCATCCAATTCGACGTTGATCCACCATCATGGATCGAGACTTATCGGACGCATCGAGCCCTCTGGAAACTTGAGCTCTTCCACCAGATCCATAACGCTGCAACAAACCGTTGGCTATGGTCAACGTGTGACCTGAACAACTTCACTAAACAATATCTGAAATGGTGTCAGTGTCGAGAGGGAATAGAAGAGCTCCCGACGATTTCGGAGTGTGTGGTCGATCTATGTTCCTCCAAACCAACAATTCTCAGCCATTTGGCTTCATATTTAGTTGCCATTCCGTCGCCCACCGATTTGACGATACAGGCATGCTGGCCTCTGCCAAATATTCAAAATACACGAGTTGATGAGAAATGGCGTCGGAGTCCGAAATTTCGGAACTGCAGAAACCCCATGCTTCGTTATTTCAATGTCCTTCGTGTCACTGAAGAAGGCCGTAGTCATCACGCTCTCTGGACAGCGAATTTCAAAGCATTTCGACGACTTGGTATCCCTCTTTGGGACAGGTGGCGATTGTACCAAATGAAACTCGTGGGCCAATCTCGCAGTGTGCTTTCACCACGGGGCAACTTGGTTGGCGGAGGGTCCGAACGAACCGAATGGTCCCATGGCATTGTAGCCTACGTATGGTTTAGCCTAGCGGAGGAGGGTGATTTGAGTGTACAGTATATTAAAAATGAGGATTGGCGTAGGCAGTAATGGGACCCCCCCTGCCTGAAATTCCAGTACCGCCTTCCTAATCAGGTGCGACGCCGAATTCTGCCATAATTTCTGCCAGTGGAGAGTTTTCTGCCATATAATTCTGCCACCACTATAGGGATTCCAGTTTACATAGTAAAAAACCATGCATTTTGATCAGAAAAAAAGGTACATTTCTGTCGAACCAAGCATTGGTGTACTCGATATGTTGATATTTATCCTTTTCATCCTCGACGCGCGTGTTTTTGGCCCCTTTCACGTCTACATTCACGTCTTACGACTCGGTGCTGAGTATGATGCTGGGACTGGGTGCTGGGTATGGTGCTGGGTCTGTATAGGGGTCTATGTGCTGACAAAAGTGACTTATTTTTCCTATATGCCCCTAAAAAATAAGACCTGGCAGTCCTGAGACTCATCAATTACCACACGCACACACACACACACACACACACGGGATCCCCAGTAAAAATAGGTAACTTTTAATAAAATCTAGACTGTACAACGTATATCACTCTATAAAACCAATTCAAACCTCAAATCCTCTCGATCTCTTTCCCCGTTTCCTGACTGACAACCCGCGAACACGCCGGATCAACACAGTTCTTCCTCGAAATCGCAACGTAACTCTGAACCAATCTATCCAACAAAGATTAGCAGAAATCCTTTGATAGATCAGCCTCCAAACAAGAAAAAGAGTATACTCACGCCTGATACCGCTGAATATTCTGAATCTCCAAACCCGCCAAAGCCCCCAATGAATCCCGCACATCCTGCACCAAACTCATACATCGTCCCATACTGAAATCCGTCCTGACAACCACCCTCATCATCCCCATCGTCTCACAATCAGCAGCCATAGTATAAGCAGGCACAATCCACCCCCTCTCACGCAGTTTCCGCGCAAGCGCCCATTCATCCAAGAAGGCATTCTGCGTCGAACCCAACCTGAACGCCACGACTGGTAGGCCCCGACCACCGCCTTCACTCATGATTACGAAGCCCATTTCTCGTAGCTGGCTGGTGAGGTAGTCGGCTGTTCTCGTGAGGTTCTTCATAATGCTTGTGTACCCGCTTCGGCCCAGTCGGATGAGTTGGTAGTACTGTGCTATGATGTGGGATGCTGGTTTGGAGAAGTTCATTGTGAAGTTTAGTTGCTCGGCGCCTAGGTAGTCGATGTTGAAGACTAGCTCTTCGGGGAGGTACTCTGGGGACCGCCAGAGGGCCCAGCCGATGCCGGGGTAGACCTATGGGAGATCAGTATATTGGGCTGTAATTGGGCAGTTGGAGTTAAGGTGATTAATGACTGTACTTACTAGTCCGTATTTATGTCCAGAGACATTGATCGAGACGACGTTGGGTAATTTGAAGTCCCAAACTAGATCCGGGTTCACGAACGGGGCCACGAATCCACCGCTGGCGGCATCTACGTGGATGGGTGTGTCCAGTCCTTTCTTAATGAGAAGTTCACTGATAGCTTGTACGTCTTCGTACTGGCCCGTGTATGTTGTGCCGAGAATCGCGCAGATGCCGATGGTGTTCTCGTCGACCATGTCGACTGCTTGCACTGGGTCAATCACGTATCGCGTCTCCGTACATGGGACTAGCTTCTCGGCGATATCGAAGTACCTGGCTGCCTTTTCCCAGCAGACTTGGACGCCGCTGCTCATGATGAGGTTTGGGTTGGAGGCATCTTTCCCCTGGGCTTTGCGGTTGATTTCCCAACGTTTCTTCATTGCTAGGGTTGCTATCATGATTGCTTCGGAAGACCCTATACATGATGTGCCAAAGGCGGTTGGGGCTCCGTCGGAAACCGGGGAGTGGAATAGGTCGGCGAGGATGTTCAGACAGCGGTGCTCGATCTCGACGGATTTTGGGTATTCTTCGTGGTCGATGATGTTCTTGTTTGCTGATTCGGCGAGTAGCTTGAGGGCTTCGTCTTCCTGTTGTAGTGTTAGTGCCGGTCAAAGATAAGGTGAAAAGTTGAAATACCATGTAGGTGGTCACAAAACTGGCGAGGCTATATCGAATAATAAGTCAGTTTGGTTTTTGGACACTTGAGAAACATATTCACTTCAATATTGGCTGACCATCCAGGGTCAGGTCATCTTTGATCAACTGGTACGCCACATCTTTCGGCATCCCTCCATCCGGAAGTTGATGCGATGGCAGAGGCCTGGCAGCGAAGCGGGAGCCATAGACGTAAGAGCATTTGCTCTGGCCAGAAAGCTTGGGTAGTTCCTCTATAGAACCCATTATGCAACGAGGTGTGTATAATCAAATTGGGATACTTCAACTAGCAATACAGCCTTCAATTTATATTCTTGGTCTAACGTGTCGATGGTTGCATGCTGGAAAAAATATCTCATAGATCGCATGATAGAGTTTTGAGGTAACACAAGATATCATGATCAGCATAGTAAAGAAAAAGGGGGTTTGGGCACCGTTTCAAGTTGGGTTCTTCTCAACTTGAGGTATATACGAATATGACAACGTGATGAACATCAAGTCTAGTTAGAATGTATCTGATGCTATATGCAAATCTAGATCGGAGTTCTCCATCTGAGACAAGCCAAGACCTTCTAGAAACATTAGCATAGGTCATGATATAATATAATCGCAACTCCGTATTACAAATCGGTGTTGGGAATGATCCCATCCCTTGCTCTTGAATCGGGAACATTTTAGCCCTGGATTGCGGACAGGGCTGCTACTGGGTAATGCAAATACCAATGCGACTTAACTACTTGCCACATCTATAAACGAGGCGAAGCAATTAGCCCCTGACTTGGAAACATTCCCACTTTCTCGGGGTCGCCGATCCGAAAGGCCGAGGATGTGGCGCAGCACACGATAATATGTACAACATACAATTATATGGAATAGTTACTTACACGTAGTCAGGCAGCAAGATATGGAACGAGACAGGGCTATAGCACGAGTATGATAAATTCATTTTACTATAACTTTCATTGGGTAGCTACTCCGTAAGTTCGCAACTATGTCATGTTATCACCTATTTTTCGTGATTACTATAAGGGTTCAAAGTCCCTACGATCTGAGACCAGTATAAAGTATTACTCGTCCGAAAATAACCCTGTCTTCCTAACAGCGGATGATAAATTATATAGCCTTGTATATAAGGCTGACGGACTCATACTGAAGATGACTAGGTAGTTATACTCCGTATAACTATTTGTAGATATATATTTGCTCGAAACCAACCTTCCCTTTCCCTCACCTTTGCACCTTTATCTCCCTTGGTAGCCTGGACCCCAAAAGACACTTCCATCAAGGAAGCAAGACAAGCTTTTATATAGAGGCTACCGATGTATATCATAACCTGCATGTCCCCATCGACCGGCATCCTTCGGTGTCCACGGGTGTTACGCTCAATACCAGCCACCCCCATGAAATGTTTAGCCGTCAGCTTCATCTCGCAATATTTCGAAACCAGTCCCAGTCCCAGTCCCTATACTTGACCTTAGGTGGCCGGCATGATGCTCGACATCTGTGGCAATGATCAAGATCCACGACGCGACCAAGAAGGGTAATGTTGAGATACTGCCTTTGAATTAATTATGCTTGTCATCTCTCCTTGTAATCATTTGTTCTGACATTAGACCGGGATTTTTAGGTAGCATCACTTACTACCCGAACGAGCGATGTATCATACCAATCACGGGGGTCACAGCTATCAAAAAGGGCCTTTCAGACGAACTTCGATTTCGACTAAACCCGGCAGACTGAACGAAACTGACTTACAGAGCGCCTCTCTGGAACGCAACCGTGGAAGATACAAGTGAACTCGGTCCTCTCGACAAAAGAAGATGAACCTTGAAGTGAACGCAAGGGATACCAAGGCAATCTGGGTCCTAGAAGTGCGGATGGCGTTTCAGAGAACGTGGTCCGATTGCCTGAAATGGTTGGAGGAACACGACGATGATCTTTATCCCAGGGAGAGAGACTGCCCAACTCCCTGTACGAGATATGCTGTGAGATATGCTGTGTGCAACCGGGGTAGGTCGCAAGGAACATGCGCTCTGGCCATCTGATTTAATTCAGACGGCGACTTGAAGCCAAATAGATGGCCCATGGGCGACCCAGTGGTGTTGTGGGCCTTTGGCTTGCCTTTCCTTGCCGTATACGCCGACTATTACGTGCCCACGGGCTCCCAGCCAATTAGCTGGGGTCGATCGTAAGGTCCAGCACGACAGTCTGGCTCAAGGATTCCACTTCGGCCAGTTCCTCGCACCTATTCCCGTACCTACAACGGACAAGACGCTACATCTGGAATACACCTTCGTCCCTGGAGAAGATAGTAACAACCATCATACTCTCAGATTTTCGATCATATCCAATTAAAATTGCGAAGTTGTATTAAAACATCGAATCCATAGAGGGTATTTCCACTCAAAAATAGGGAAAGAATAGAATGGTGTACGGAGTAGAGGGAATCGAAGGTGGAAGTGGACCCCTTCGTGTGTCAGATGATTTGCCTCGGCTCTTTGAAAGTTCCAACGTCGGTCTCATTGAAAAGGACAGAACTAACACAATTCAACAATCTCTCATATTCAATAATGTCGTAAGTGCCCATATACACTCACCAAGAGAGAATGAAACTCGAAACTAACCTTCACCTTCACAGTGCCCTTTTCACAACTCTCGGCCTCCGCGCCCCTGACCAGCCACCCGCGAACCACGCGTCAGCCTTACTGATGGTCAATTGGTTCTTCGCGTATATTTTGTCGAGCCCCCGCGGTGCAAAGATCCGTATGGGTCTCGATCACAATGCCAACCCCCGTGAGGACTTGACTACATACGGTGAGGCGGCCGTGCAGTCGGGGAAGATTACCCGTCGCACCCTTGACAAGCTCAAGCGGCAGACGTCGGCGCACGCCAATGCGCAGGAGGGGTATACTTTGTTTGTTGCAGCGAGTATGTGGAGTTGAATTTCTACCCCCCAACCTACTTCCTTATCCTTTTCTCTCGGGTTTGTGGTGAAATTGCTGCACTGTACTGACCTTGTCTAGTTCTTGTCTCCTTGTACGCCGGTCTCCCCAATGAGACTATCAACACTGTCGGTGTTTGGTATTCGGTTTCCCGTGTCGCATATCACCTGCTCTACTGCAACGTCGAATCTCATTCTTTGAGCTTTCTGCGCTCAGCGGCTTGGTGGTCTGGGAACATCAGCTGTCTTTATGCGCTGGTGCAGGCCAGCAAGGAGTTGTAAAATAGATAGAGGCAATTTTTCATTGTCCCCCTATCTCCGATTATAGATGAGCTGAACAATACCATACAATTGCATGTATTATCCGGCCACTGGGTTAAGGTGGCAGTCCAGATAAACTCTGGAAGATGGCGTGACTAGACGTTATAGACGCCCTCGGCCATCGAAGTCTACCACGACTGGTTGAAGAATATATTGAGGATATCAGATGAAGGTAAGACACGAGGGGGCTGCCCGTCAAGAAATGTCTTCAACAGTGACGACGAATTGCCACGGGACAACTCACTCCATCCAAGACTGGGCGCCAGCCACGACAAACACAATATCCAACGAAAACTGAAAACCGGAAGAAAGGAGGCCTCGACAGTCCCCCCAGCCTGGAAAAACTGCGAGACCACGACGAGAACGTTGAATGACGAACTGTGCCGCTGATTGGTGGAAGAACCCAACCCTCCAGGCAGAGATCAGCCCCAGACGGGGGAATATGAATCCCGGCCATAACACTCGGCCATAACAATTTGGAATCTGAATAACCCAACGCCTGAGCTCGTTAGGCTCATCCTGTCTCTCCGCATCCTCCCGCTTATCCGATACCCTTGGCGAAATGCGGAGAAATGACTCCATTGCCTGTCTATACTCAACACCGCTAACTCACCCTATCGCCGCATTCCACATCTCCTGCCGATCACACTAGCGTGCGATGGAATTGCTTTTTTACAGGCGGAGAAATCTCTTCCCCCTGCCCGTGCCGTTCCCCGGACATTGGTAATCTGGGGAAAAGCGTGGGCGCCATTTGCTAGGACCGATATCCCGGGATATTCTTATAAATTAGCAGGGTCGCCTGCTTAACTCTCCTACGGATCAAGCCGACAGAGTACCAATTGGTTTCATTGACCCGCTATAATGAAGTTCCTCGCTATCGGTGCGCTCCTGCTCAGCACAGTTAGTGCTCTTGCGACAGAGCATATTATCAAAGGTGCCCAGATCATCCCGGCCAGCGATAAAGCAGGTCTGAAGAAGATCGGCGCTCATGGGCATCACAAGCACCACGACCGTCGGACAGTGACAATCCGGTCATCGAAGAGCGACACCGATGATATTTCGGATGACTTCCTTTGGGGAATCAAGGCCGCCAACCACGGCGGCAGACTTCTCTTGCAAAAGGGGAAGACCTATGTCATTGGCAAGAAGCTCGATCTCAGCTTCTTGGATGATATCGAGGTACAGCTGGAGGGTGAAGTGAAGGTATATAGCCCAAGACTGTGATTGGTTGAACTGCCCTGACATGAGCAGTTCACCGACGATATCGACTACTGGCAAGCAAACCACTTCTACTACTCTTTCCAGAGATCTATCACTTTCTGGGTGTGGGGTGGTCAGGACATCAAGATCTTCGGAAAGGGTACTCTCAATGGCAATGGTCAGGAGTGGTACAATGCCTTTGCTGGCATGGAAATTCTGGTGAGCATAGCATTCCAAGAGAGTTCGGAATGGCATGTGCTAATGGATAATTTAGGACCCGGATAACGTCTTCTACCGTCCCGTTCTGTTCGTGACTGACAACGCTACCCGCGTGTCTGTCGAGGGTATCACCCAACTCAACTCCCCCTGCTGGACCAACTTCTTCGTCCGTACCAAGGATGTCTCTTTCGATGATGTCTACATCAACTCCTTTTCCACCAACGCATCTGTGAGTCGTACATCTGGTGCCATTATCAATCAAGTCTAATCACCCTTCCGCAGGCTTTGCCCAAGAACACCGACGGATTTGACTCCTTCAACGTGGACGGTCTCCGTGTGACCAACACCCGCGTCGATGTCGGCGATGACTGCTTCGCCCCCAAGCCCAACACCACCAACATTTTCGTGCAGAACTTGTGGTGCAACAACACCCACGGTGTCAGCATGGGAAGTATCGGACAGTACCCGGGAGTCGAAGATATCATCGAGCATGCCTGGATTGAGAACGTGACCCTGGTGAACGGCCAGGTAAGACAACTCTCCCAAGGTGAATCATGACCGATCCTAATTTGAATTCAAGAACGGCGTTCGTCTCAAGGCCTGGGCTGGACCGGACGTCGGCTTTGGTCGCATCAACAACATCACATACAAGGATGTTCGCGTCGAAAACACCGACTCCCCTATCGTGTTGGATCAGTGCTACTTCAACATCGACGCCGCCACCTGTGCCGAATACCCGTCGTCAGTCAACTTCACCAACATTAACTTCGAGAACATCTATGGCACCTCGTCAGGCAAGAATGGCAAGGTTGTCGCTGACTTGACTTGCTCGCCCAATTCTGTGTGCACGGATATCCATCTCTCCGATATCGATATTACTAGCCCGGCTGGGGGTCCTCCCATCGTGACCTGCGATGGAATTGACGGAGATGTTGGTGTGGAGTGCCAGTCAAGCTCAGCTTAGATGGTTCAGTATAGCGCCGAGAAGAATAGTCTATGGAAATAGCCATAAATCAAAATTCCAAAGTGATCTGAAGGAAAAACTACTTAGTAGCACAAAATGTTGACTTAAATAGGAAGTGTAGTCCGAGGGATGTACGTCCGAAATCAACGGAGTAGTCATCTCCGAGTTAACCCGCTGATCAGCTCTCCACACCGCGGGAAATAGTCCAACCGATTACTAGGAGTGATTTCAGCATCGTCAAGTCTCTTCCCCAAGAGAAATAGATGCTAATATCCGATCCGGACGACGTCCCTAACAGCAGCAACAGAGGAGATTCAAAACCAAGCCGTCATCCTGGATACCATCTCGTCATGATGAATACAGTTGTCCTCCTACTAGACTGTTCTCTCCCCACACCCCACACTCTACCTCTATCTGAATGGGGGACCGGCTGAAACTATACCCGCCCTTTGGCTTTGGTATCGTGCCTTGCTGGGTATGGTCCAGGATTCGGGAGCCTAGTATCCTGTAGATGCTTACTCCGTACCGGGACTTGCAAATCTTTCCAATCCGGGGAGATGAATCCACAGTCTCCTTTTCCCCCACCCCTCAGATCCCCCGGAAACGCGGAGTATGGGGAAAGGGCGGGATCCCAGATTTGACGGGGTCTTTGCTATAAGAATGGCGTAAGGTGCTTCTGCTTATTTCTTTCTTCTCTTCGTCTGTGCTATTATCTTTCCGCAGATCCTAGCTTTTATATTCAACATGGAGAAGGCAGATAGCCAACACCAGCACATTGAAAGCGCAAATTCTAATCAAATGGAGTCTGGAAAGCAATGTGACTTCTACGTCGAAGACCGAATAACCCATCTATCCGAGGGACACCGTCAATATATTCTTGCGAAGCATGGAACGCTCGATCTAGAGCCAATTCCTGACATGACCGATACTGATCCATACAATTGGCCGCAATGGAGGGTGAGGGACCACAACCCCTATCATCAATCATCAATTCACACTTCAACCTTGTTTCTAATAAGATACCATGGTAGAAAAACTTGAACTTGACCCTAGTCGCCTTCCACGCCATGATGGGCACATTCACTGCCTCGTCAATCCAATCTGTATTCGAAAATATCTCCGAAGACCTCGACGTCAGTATGCAGCGGACCAGCTACCTCGTCTCTCTCTTCATTGCCGTGCTAGGCGGCGCGCCTCTCTTCTGGCGCCCGCTGTGTAATCGGTATGGCCGACGGCCCATCTTCCTCATCTCGTTGATCTGCAGCTTGGTTGGAAATGTTGGCTGTGCGAAGAGCCCTTCCTATGCAACTATGGGTCTCTGCCGTGCTATTACTGCCTTCTTTATCAGCCCTGCGGCTGCTATCGGTAGCGCCGTTGTTGCGGAGACTTTCTTCCGGAAAGATCGTGCTCGATGCATGGGCGCGTGGACCGTAATGGTCACCCTGGGTGTTCCTGCTGCTCCGTTTATCTTTGGGTTCGTGGCTTTGCGTGTGGGCTATCGTTGGATTTATTATATTCTTGCAATCGTGAGTTTTCTTTACTATTCACCCCCCGGAGACAGATCCGTCTAACCATTGGCTTCGAACAGGTCAACGCAGTCCAGTTTGTCCTCTACTTCTTCTTCGGATCGGAATCCCTCTATGTCCGCAGCAACGTCCCCCCTGACAACGTCATAGCAGCCAAGCGGAGTCTTTTCAGATTCCGCCGCATCGACCCTACACCGTTGAAACTTTGGGACTTCTTCCAGCCCTTGATCTACGTGATGAAACCATGCGTGATCATCCCAGCCGTCGCCTACGCAATGATCTTTCTCTGGGGCGGTATCGTACTCACGATCGAGATCTCCCAGGTCTACCCTGCCAAGTTCGGCCTCAACACCCAGCAGGTCGGTCTGCAATTTCTGGGTATTATTATCGGGTCTGTCGTTGGTGAACAGATCGGCGGGTTTATTTCCGATCGTTGGATGCTTATACGTCAGAAGCGGACTGGAGAACCATCTCCGCCGGAATACCGTCTTTGGTTGAGTTATATCGGCCATGCTTTGACGATCTGTGGTATTGTGGTTTTTGCTATCGAGATCCGGGATTCTGGCGGTGCATGGACTATTGCCCCCGTTATTGGCACCGCTATTGGCGCTTGTGGTAATCAGATCGTTACTACTGTTGACATTACTTATGCGGTTGATTGTTACCGCGAAGATGCTGCCAGTGTCGGTGTTTTTATTACCTTTGTTCGGCAGACTTGGGGATTCATTGGTCCTTTCTGGTTCCCTGAGATGTTCGAGATTGTTGGATGGGCTGGTGGTGCTGGCATTGCCGTTGCTCTCATCGTTGGTGTCAGTGTCATTCCGACTATCTTGGTGCAGTGGCGAGGAGCAGGCTGGCGTTGATTGACATGGCTGTGGACATACAAGTGCTCTTTTTATCAGCTAAATGAGAGAATGTAGATGCCAACACAGACGATGCTGCCCACGTTGCAACCTACTCAATAGTATCGGAATATGGAGTACACTGTATGTATGCAGCAGTGAGCCCACTTCACGCTACTGTGCAATATCATATCGACTCAATCCTTCTTCTTGGTCGAGTATACTATAGTTACATATAATCTAGTTTGCTCGGGGCTAAGTCGGGGAGGTTCAACCTGTCCTTATTATCCAAACTAATCCACAAACAGTTAGAAGCTACCAACATGAAGCCAGCAAACATAAAACAGATCGTAAATCATCAACTACATATTTGAATTTACCACTCGTCAATCCTCCGCATCCTCAAATGCATCCCCTCAACCGGCTTAATAGTAACAGCCCCAGCAACATGGATCTCCTGCTTCGGATCCTGCATTTCAAATAAAAACCGGCCAACAACACCAGCAACCGCACACCGCAACTCCGCACGCGCAAAGTCCTTCCCAATACAAGATCTCTGCCCATGCAGGAACGTAATCTGCGCGAAATTCGTCGACGCCCCGCCATTATTGTTCGGGATACAGTGCCCGTTCTTGTCCGTGTCGATCCAGCGCTCCGGTACGAACTCCTCCCCGTTTTCGCCCCAGAAGAGCGGGCTCCGATTGATCGCCCACGGACACAACACCACTCGTGTCCCTTTCGGGATGTACTTCCCTGCTATGACGGTGTTGCGGACTGATTCGCGGATTGTGGTTGGAACCGTTGGGTACAGACGGAGAACTTCTTGACAGACGCCGTTTAGTAAAGGGAGCGATTCGAGATCCTGGTAGGTTATCGGGCTATTGCCTGATGGGATCTTGGAGCGGATCTCATCTCGGAGGCGGGTTTGGTATTCTGGGTGCAGGTGGAGGAGATAGCAGGCCCAGGTTAAGGCGCTGGCGGTGGTTTCGTGCTGTGCGGAGTTAGCTAGTTGCTCAACTGCTGATATACTGGTTCATTATAGCAATGCAGCTGTGGTCGGATACTCACTCCAGCGGCCAAAAATGTCAACATCTGATCAACCAACTCCGTATCCGAGAAATCCCCGCCAAGCATCATCGTTCCCAGAATATCAGCCTCGAGATCCTGAGCGGAAACCTTGGATCCAGCAAGACTGGCTCGCTTTTCGCGCACAATCTCATCGCAGGTACTGCGTAGATACGCCGTCTCCGCATTCAGTACGTCATTCTGTCGCCAGGGCACACGCCTCGCCATCCACTGCGGCAACGCAAAGTTCATCATCAGAAACGCCATCTTCTCCTTGGTCGGCTCGAGGATCTTCGCGAAGCTATCTGCCACCTTGTTTCGCTTGTTCTGAAGCGAACCAAAGTCACGTCCCATTGCTATAGGCCCGATTATGTCAAGGGTGAGGCGGCTGCATGATTGTTAGTATACCATGAACAATCCGGGGACCATGCGATGTCTATAACACGTACCTCGCCCACTCGGACATCTCAATCTTACCCTCTTGGTCCTCTGGACCCGTTCCATCCATCGGTTGGACCTTGATTTCTTTCTCGAGCTCATCCAGTAACTGTCCCGTCTTGCTCCACATGAGCGAATACATCGAACGTATATTCTTAATGTTGAACGCGGGCGTGAGTGCTTTGCGTTGCTTCTTGTGCGCTGCGCCTTCAGAGGTAATCATCCCGAAGCCGATGATCCGTGCGAGGAAATTGCGCATTCGCCATGGCTTCTCAAAGTCGTATGTGTTCGTGCTCATGACATCTAGCAGGGCTTGGTGGTTGGTTGGGATCACGTAGCTTCGATTGAACGTGTCGCGCATGTGGATGAGTCCTTCATTTGGGACGGTTTTCATCCACTGGAGGGGTTTTGTTCCCCGTGGCGAGTCGAAGACGAGTTCTACATGTGAGCCCTGTAGGAGGTTAGGGGTTTGTGCATACTTTGGTTGTGCTTTGTCTCCTACCTTGACTTTCGGTAGATGCCGCGTTGGGCTTAGTAACAATGGCCATATTATTATGTTGTAGAAGGCCTTTAGGAGGATGTTTACTCCCAGTGCGCTGAGACAGATTCTCTGAAAGGTTGTGTCTGTCAAGATAGTGCGTTGGAGGAAATACGCCTCGGCAAGGGTGAATGCGCCCACTGCCAGTACACTGTCACCAAGGGCCATATTTCTTTGAATCGAGTTGAAAGAAAAAAAGCCTCGGATTCAGGAGTTGAAGCTCATATCTCAATTTTGTATCGGATATGCCTCCATATGCCCCCATATGCCCCACAGGGATCGGCAGTCCTGTTGGGGTGACCCGTGCGAGACCTCGGCTCTGTGAATTACCATTATTTGGATCTGCATGTTGTTGTATGTCATCAAGAGGTAGAGATCTAATTAGTATTGCACTATGTTAGCTTGTGATGTTCAAGTATTTCCCGTGGAGGCTTAGGCCGAGTAGAGGAGTTCATACTGGACAACCTTGGAAGTTAGGGCTGGAAGGGGGGGATGACCGCGACAATGCGGGGATGCCAAGAGACATGTGAAGAGACATGCAAGACATGAAAGACATGAAAGACAACAGACGAACATATTCAAAGAAAGCTCGATCTGAATTCAGTCTAAATGAAGATGTCATGACTGTCGATCTCTTGTCGATCCCTGTGGGGAATATTCTCTCGCATAGATTTCCTCATTAGTGGGAAATCCCTAAAATGTGAAGCCTCGGTTGAATATATGCCCTAAATATCAGCCATGTCCTTAACACCTTAATAGCCTTTAACGTACTTATTATCCTTAATATAACCCGGTCATTCTTTATCCTCCGATAAACCTCACCTCACTTCATCCATACCAGTAGTAACAATGTCTACCCTCAACCTCATCACCCAATATACTCAAACGGCTCTATCACACCTCCCAGAGCCCGCCCAAGATCTCCTCCACCATCCAACAGCCCAAAAGGCGATCGGAGTTCTCGCCGCCCTCACCCTCCTCCGCATCACAAACCGCTTCCTTTCAAAACGCACCTTGCAAAACTGGACCTCCAACCAACCATGGATCCCAGCCCGCGAGCTCATCTTGCTAACGGGCGGGTGCAGCGGAATCGGCAAGCAGGTCATGGAAGACCTAGCGCGCACAGGAGTGCGCGTCATCATCCTTGATATTAATGAGCCGACTTTCTCACTACCTGCCAACGTCACCTTCTACAAGGCGAATATCACTTCCTCGGCTGATATTGCCCAAGTCGCGAATACCATTCGCGAAAACCACGGCGATCCTACAGTCTTGGTCAACAATGCGGGCATTGGACATGAGGGGACCATCCTCGATGAGCCTGAAGAGAAGATTCGTCAGACTTTCGAGGTCAATACCCTCTCCCATTTCCTTATGGTGAAGGAGTTCTTGCCGGCCATGGTGAAGGCGAACCATGGTCATGTCGTCACTATTGCTAGTATGGCGAGCTTTGTGGCTCTCGGTGAGATCGTGGATTATTGTTGCTCCAAGGCTAGTGCGCTTGCTTTCCACGAGGGCCTGCGTCAGGAGTTGAAGTATTGGTACAATGCGCCTAATGTGCGCACTAGGTGAGTTACTCTCGGATTTACTGTCAGGGGAACTTTTACTGATTCTTGCTTTTAGTGTTGTTCACCCCTTCTGGGTACGTACGCCCATGATCAAGATGCTCACGGACCACGAGGCCCATTTGAAGCAGCCCATCATGACCCCCCAGGTCGTGTCCGATGCTATCTGCAAGCAGATCTTGACGCAGACTAGTGGTCAGGTTATTCTGCCTGCCAGTCAGTCGGTGGCTAGGTTGGTGCGGGCTATGCCGACCTGGATGCAGGAGGGTGTGCGCACTTTTGCATCGGGTGCGTTGAGAAGGATGCGTATTGCGCAGCAGGCGGAGAAGGAGGCTCAAGCGTAGTGGATATGATTTTGGCAATGATTGAAATTTGACTTATGTTGTACGCATTTTGGATTTGGTAAACGATGAATGTACATACTATTAAGGGTTGAAATATCACAGGCTGGTCCATGGACTTATGATATTTATAGGAATAGCCGATGTGTATTTCTTTCTTTTTCTGGGTAATTAGTTCGTATAATATCGGACCTCTATGGCTTGGATATTTCTGCTAAAGCTAACGCGCCATGGATTGTTTTGCCACTGTAAAATATATACTCAATCCATGTATGTACAATGTTATATAGAATCACACCATCAATTCGGCCAACACAGCCTCAACCTTCTTCCCCTGCTCTGTCTTCGTGGCATTTCCCAACTCCAAATGATAAATCGGCGCCACATGACACTCACGATGCCCAACAAACACCTCCACATTCTCAAAGCCCTCCTTGAACTTCGCCGCAAAGTCCTGAATCAGAGGCAACATGATCTCATTCCCGCCCGCGGTAATCAACACCGAGTTCACTGGGAACGTCGTAAACCAATCCGCCGGTGCAGTCGATAGATCAGTGTAATAGTCCCGCTTGCCCGCACCAATATAGGCTGCCGACCACGGTCCCGCAACTGCCGTCGTGATGATATCGCCACCGTGGTAGATCTCTATTTCGGGGAAGTCTTTCTCAAGTAGTGTCCATGGTGCGATCATCACTGCTCCGCCCAGGTTGCTGTGCAGTTGCAGGGAATCGATCTCTGCGTGTGGGTGGGCCAGGTGAGAGAGTACTCCACCAACCAGATTCCCGCCTGCAGAGTCGCCACCCAGGAAAACCGTGGCTGGGTCGCGGTTCGGCTGCGAGAGGATATATCGCAGACAATTCACAGCCTGGCGGAGTTGAGTCGGGTAGACTGCAATTGGCGCCAGGGTGTAGGTCAGACTGAAGACCGCGACACTTTTACCGGATGCTTTGAGGTCACGTAGCAGCTGAGCGTAGAATTTGAAATAGCCCATGTTAGCCGGTAGTCCGAAGCCACCCCCTGAATGATGGTTAGTATCCGATTGAATAGGAATAGGGGGTTTCTTTCTTTGTTGCATACATACCGTGGAACCAGACCAACACGTTGTCGGCATTTCGATCGCCTACCCAGTGGCCCAATGCCCCATCACCCAATTCCACGGACTCGGGGAGTCTGCCAGTCTTCTTGGAGTGTCGCTCATAGATCTTGTGGGATGGCGGTAGAATGTACTGCATCTGAGTCGTGGTCAACCGCGCGGTCGCCTTGCGGAACACCGCATATCCCAAATGAAGGGACAAAGACTTGGCTTGGCGTTCGCTGCGTCGAAGACCAGTGAGGAGGGCATAGATGTAGGCGATGACGATGGAGACCACAGCCGGGAAGAAGTCCAGTTTCTCCTTTAAGGAGAGCTTCACTTTGGTTACTTTGGTTATTTTGGTGATAGACATGACTGGACTTTCATGATTTCACAGAGGCCATGACAAGTATGTTGTATATTGTATGTACTCCGTACAATATTGTATATCGTAGCCCGTCGAAGTGTGAAAGCGACGATCCTTCGCATGGCTATCCCGAATAGGAAGGTGCCGAGGCTGGGGAATTCCTCGGCCATGTCTTTGACATTGTATGAGTACTAAGTCCTCTGTAGGTTAGATCTCTATACTGCATTTTACATGTCTATCTTTTTATATTTGAGGTTATAGGACTATAGATCTCTATCTCCATCGCTATATCTCTATAGATCTGAGATTAAACCAACCGGATTGATCGGAGATCGGTGTAACTTGCAAGGTCTTTTATATACACTGACTATAAATACATCTATGATATACTATATACTACGAAGTATACTATACTCTACTAATAATCCCCTGCATCTGCATCTCCCCGATCTCCCCGTGCAGATTTTATAAGGTTCTGCTGTTTACCCCAAATGTCGATCTGCCGATCAAAAATGTCGTGAAACCGAGGCATGTGAAGTTTTTTAAATAAACTAAATAAACCTCCGTTCGTTTAATTGTTGAATGTTTCTACACTTGTTGTATCCATCATGAACGGACTCAATGGAATAAACGAAAACCACTTCGATGTCATTATCGTCGGTGCAGGTATCTCCGGTATCAACGCCGCTTACCGTGTCCAAGACCAACTCCCCGGCTACACCTACACCATCTTAGAAGCGCGCGCTGATCTAGGTGGCACCTGGGATCTCTTCAAATACCCTGGCATCCGTTCCGATTCTGATCTTTTCACTTTTGGTTTCCAATTCAACCCCTGGTCCCGCGATAACCCCATCGCCGAAGGCTCTGCTATCAAGCAGTACGTGCGCGATACTGCGGCCAAATACGGCATCGACCAACACATTCGCTACAACCATCGTCTGTCATCCGCAGATTGGTCCTCCGATGAAAATACCTGGTCGCTCTCCGTCAACCACAATGACTCCGAACAGACCTACACCGCCCGCTACGTCATCTTCGGCACGGGCTACTACAATTACAAAGATCCCCTGAAGGCCGACATCCCCGGCCTGGACGCCTTCCAGGGCCAGATCGTCCACCCTCAGTTCTGGCCCGAGAACCTCCAATACAAGGACAAGAAGATCGTGATCATCGGATCCGGTGCGACCGCCATCACTCTCCTCCCCAATCTCGCCGACCATGCCGCCCGTGTCACAATGCTCCAGCGCAGCCCAACCTACATCCTCTCCGTTCCGAACCGCTCAGCCAGTCGCTGGCTCTCCTACCTCCTCCCCAATTCAGTGTATTGCAAGTTGCAGCGCATGATCTGGATCTACACCACCCGCATCTTCTTCCTCTTCTGCCAGCGCTTCCCGAATTTCTCCCGCTGGCTGCTCAAGTTGAATGTGCGCAAGCAATTGCCCAACCATATCCCCTACGACCCACATTTCAAGCCCAGGTATAACCCCTGGGACCAGCGATTGTGTGTCTGTCCCGATGGGGACCTGTTCCGCAGTCTCCGACAGGGCAAGGCGGATGTCAAGACCGATACGATCCGCGAGGTTACGAAGAATGGTATTCTCTTGAATTCGGGCGAGGAGCTTGACGCAGATATTATTATTACCGCTACTGGCTTGCGCTTGCAGATCGCAGGTGGCTCTGCTCTCTCTGTGGACGGGACCAAACTTGACATAGGCGATAAGTATCTATGGAATGGAGTCATGCTCCAGGATCTGCCTAATGCCTCTTTCGTTATCGGGTATACCAACGCCTCGTGGACTCTCGGTTCGGATGCGACGGCGCAGTTTATCTGCCGTTTGCTCAAGAAGCTCGAGTCGCAGAAGTCGGTCGCCGCTATTCCCCGTCTAAAGGAGAAGGATGCTGCTACACTCCAGGATCGTCCTCTCTTGAACCTTCAGTCCACTTATGTGTCGGTTGCCCAGCGCACGTTACCCAAGGCTGCTGATCGTGGTCCCTGGCAGCCGCGTGATCACTACATAAAGGACTTGAAGTTTGCTCAGAGCGGTGATATTGACACCGGACTAGAATTCGTGCAAGGGCCGAATCTGCGTCTGCGTCCTAAGATGTCCTGATGGATGCATGTTTATGATATACCACCTCATGGTTTGGGGTCCGACTCAATGTAAATATGACGTTTGCGACTCAGTAACAATATATTCATTTCTATTCTTCAACTGTGCATTGTCACCCAGGTAAACAACATCAAGACTATCTCCCATGGCCTCAATACTCTCGCATAATGCCTATGATGCATCTATCGGAGTCGCGCACGCACTCATATTCCCAAAATACCACCCATGTTCAGGATTCGGCCACCTCAAATCCCTATCCGAACCAGCATTCCCCTCCTTGCTATTGATCCCTTCAACATACTGCACCCCATCAGGGGTGACCTGGACTCCAGTCGCCTGAGTAATCCAGTATTCAGGCGAAGGCTGACTCCAATCTAAGAATGGCAGATTGATCGGCACTTTCGGGATGGGGTCTGTCGTATGCGTGGCTCGGTAGATGCTGTTGGGCGCTTGCTGGTTAGTGATGAATTCGGCCAGTTTCATGTTTCCAGGTTTGGGGCCTCCAAATGTCCACTAGTGATTTTCAAACGTTAGCGTGAATTTACACTGATTTCCTGATTTGGACATTTACTCACAATATCCAGGTTGAACCCCTGTGTTCGAAGGACCGTCCCTGCTAGCGCCGAAATACCCCCACCCAGACTGTGTCCTACAACGCTCAACGTATATCCCGGATACGCGCTGGTTGCATCGCGAAGCCGAGATGTTGCCTGGCTCGCTACGGCGCTCCAGTAAACCCAGAACCCATGATGGGCCCTGCATCCGGTGCACACCTCGTCAATCGGGGTGAGGGCGATATCGAGATCTGTGTCGCCGTCGCTTTTGGATACTGTTCCGCGGAATGCTAGGACAATCAGTTCCCGCGTGTGGTCCAAGGCGATGTAGCCTGTTGGGCCGTGGTCGCTGTGGAATGCATTGATTACTGTCGTGTTGTCGGCTGCTACGAGCGGGCAGGTGCCGTAGTCGCACGTCAGACTTTGGCCCGTGTGGTTGATGTTTTGGTCGCAGGCCGATAGGGCGGCGAATTGGGAGAATAGGGTGAATCGTTCCAATAGTTCACTTGAGATTTCTGGTATCTTTCCGTTAGATTGGATATTGTGCTTTGTGGTATGTGAGACTCACCCCGGCGAGCTAGTTGGACTGGAGATGCATTGACTATTATGCCGAGTGACAGTACCGCAAGCACTCGACAAATCATTGGCCCGGTCATATTGGGTGAGGCTAATGATATATAGTGTTGAATGATACTAATGATACTCTGTATAAAGAATTGCAAAGGCGTCTAGCCTATATTTATAGTCTCTGCCATAATGATAACCCACCTATGGAATTTTGTCCAAGGCAGGAGGGGTAATAGCTGCAGGGCTTAATCCCACATGTGCAGGTAGGTACGATGCACCGTGGCGACTGTATGCCAGCTGAGTATATCGGCGCTAACCTCGCATCCGGAGGATAACTCGAGTTTAGCGGAGCAAATCAATTAGGGCTAATGAAAAGACCGCAATCCAATATTATACGTGCATACCCCTCTTTCCTTTCCTTTCTACTACTCATTTCTTGCTTTCGACTGATACCATCTTGGGTGAAATGCATGGTCCCAAGTGATAATTGTTCTTCAGCTGACGGGTTGCATATTCCTTGGAGTCCTACAGGTGGGTTTAGAGTGGATTGGTCAAGGCTGAACCCTGGCAAGGGATTATGCCCCGATGGGTTAAGATTTACATGCAAGACTCCCATGGCGATCATCATATGGCCAAGATCATGTGTCTCACCGTGATATGGCCTGCAGATTGTACGCTAATGTGTACTCCGTATATAACTGATAGATCGAATATTTTAGCTGAACATCCACCTTAGATCTCAATGTTACAGATATATTCACCAGGTGGAGTCATCCATGGATGTACGATATAATTTTGATCCACCCCGACGGTCTCCGCCATGGCAAAGACAAATTCTTCTCCTTCTCGTACGTACGTCCTCTATTAATCCATGGATGTAGTGAAGATTTACATACCCGGGCCGAGCCGAGCCTTGAGCCGAGCCTTTAATTATGCAACAGCCTACAGTCTTACTAGTTCATGCAACTTTCACAGCCCCTTCTCGCTTGCGATCTTCTCCCTTGGTCCGGCTGAACGATGTTAGCACGTTGTGGTTACTACGATAGATCGCTTGGCGTAGATCTTGTAAATCCATCTCAAGGACATGCAGCCTTGTCTTGGCGTTGTATGGCGAAGCGAATACTGTTTAGATCTGCCTTTCACTAGTCAACGCCTTCCCCATTGAAGACGATTGGTGATTTTCCTGAATCATGCCTGCATAGTGTTACATCTCCGTGCATATAGTATCCTATGATCCTCCCGGTATATTTTTTATTCTAATGGTAAGGTAGCATGATCGCCGGTCATTGCTTTTTCTGCTCTTTTCAGCTGAGGGGAAGGCCATCAGGTCCCTCTATTATCTCTAGTAACATTGGAACGGAGACACGGAATTCTTGAGACTTTCTAGGTAACTAGCCATTGCTTGACCCTCTCCTCTTCTACACAACTGTCGCAAACCCATATCCTCCACCTGGCTTCTCGGACTGCGGGATCCTTACGTGGATACGATTTGGAAAGAGACAAGCAACGGCTAATCTCTTCATCCAGACCTTTGTTAACAAACTATATTGCAATCAAGACTAGCTGTTGTCACAATATGCGACCATGTTAAAATGAACAACCTTCCAAGGTTCCAAGGTTGGCACACCTGCATCTCGTAATCCTCTGGAAATGTACAGATGCCCGCCCATCAATATCAATCGTAATCATCATAACCAGAACAATGGATAATTCTTGGATGTCAGATGCGCTTGGACGCTTGGATCAGACACCGAGTAATAAACGCTTGGTAAGGCCATTATGTGTTTTGGCGTTAAGAGTGAAATATCCTAGAATTGCCCTTGTAGATTCTTGGATTATCTAGTTGAAGATATCCGGAATCTATCCAGCCGAACATTTTTCTATGGGCTGAATGAATTCATGGCAGAATGACTTCACATCTGAGACCAAGGACACATACGCTTCCCCTCTCTCCTTTTCACCAGGAATCTTAGTATGTTCCCCATTCTTTGGTGTCATCTGTCCAGGCGGACATCTTTGCCCTCTTCATCCACCTGTACAGCTCGCTAAACTGCCCATTGGGAATATCATTCTGTAACACCCGTTTGACTGCCATCCTGCCATGAAACGCTTCGGCATCCTTTTCATTGCCGAACTAGGTTCGGATCGCACCGGCGATCTTTTCAGCGGTGTCACCATACCAACCTCGGACCGTCCAAACAGTGTTCGCGGCCTCGTCCGGGACACCGAACGGCATCACCTGCAAGGACACCACCTCCGAATCCAGGCGAACCTTTTTGGCACGCAGTGTTTCTAGGGCCCGATCTCTGTTCTCCGGCGTCTTAAGAACTACCGCAAAGTATGAGTCCCCAGATTGAAGCACCGCTTCCAGCTCCAGCTTCTTATAGGTGCGCCAGATGTGCTTGTTGAGCGCATCGTTCTTGCTTGCACGCCTAGCTTTCAGATTCTTTGGTAGTGCCACATAGGCCGTTCTGTTCCCGGCCTTCATTTGCTCCTTCTCGTTCGCCGAGAAACGGGTCATGGTCAGTGACTTATACCCTGACCAATCATGTGACAGCAGAAGTTGGGGGAAAGTCTCGTGCGGATGTCGTATGATTCTGTGGGAAGTTCGGTGAAGGGTCGGTCACAGGGTATCTGGACGGTCTTGATTCTTCTGTTGGAAGTACGGTGAAATCCTCCAACTTCCGAACAAAGAAACAAGCACTATCACGTGAACTTCTAGATCGTCACACTGGAGAAAGGAAAGAGAGAAGTGAAGCTATCTACACCACATAAAGGAAGTCCTGGGATATGGAGTGTCACATGACAGATAACGTGACGCCTCCAACACTTTTTGGACATTAAATACATCAGTTTTCATTGGGGGCCAGTATGACTCCAGCTCCCAGCTAGTCACATCCACGACGTGGCACAGGGGGCAACCCACTGTGTGCTGGGACTGGCAGAAGTGGCACGGGGCCGACAAGTCCTCTGGCCAGAACTTGATGATAAAATTCCCGAAATAGCACATCCATCTTCGTGAAGCCCGGGGGCTTCTCGAACACAATCCTTTTTCGGGGGCCGATTGTGTTCCCGAACATCTGCTCCTCGATCAAAAATCGCTTCCTCGGGACCAGGTTCGATCTTGTGGGCGAGTACTTCATTCGGGATGGCTTCCGTCTTCTCCGTGACGAACCTCGTAGGGCCCCTAGTGTAGTAGGGCTCGGCCCTACACGGCTGGGGCTTCCCCTCTCCGTCGGGACGGAGTGCTTGTTAAGCGCATCATTTTTCGTAGCCCGTTTAGCCTTCACGTTCTTGGGCAGTGCTACGTATGCCGTCCGGTTGCCAGACTTCATCTGCTCCTTTTCATGTGCAGAGAATCGTGTCATGGTCACCGACTTTTTGGGGGCGGTGGCTTCCTTTGTGACCTGGGAATCCGTCATTTGGGTATCCCCTTTTGGGGTCGGGGCCGCCGTCGTCTTGGCTCGGGGGTTCTTCTTTGGGTCCGCTGGTTTTCCTTGGAACCGCGGTTGGCACCGGGCTTGCTCGTTTTGCTTTTATTCTTCCCCATTTTTGGCTGAAGAGGTTCAAGTTGCTGGAAGATTCGGGTCTGACTTGTGAATTTGTCAAAGAGATTTCTTTGTTCGGGTCTGCGAACTGCGGAATCGTGTGAACACGTGGACGGACTTTTCAGTGGGAGCGCCTTTAAAGCAAACTCCAAAGTACAACGACTTTTCCGTACTGATACTTTACTTCTTAAATATTGAACATCTGAAGCTGAGTATCCCGTACCAGTTGGAATGCGGCTAGGTCCCTGTGGTGGCCGGGGTTTCGTGATGTTCCGACACGCGACTCATATATACCTTGAGGGCGTCGAAATGCTCCGAATCTGGCAGACCCTCTCTGAAACCTGGTTATCGAGACGGGGTCTTCTTGCTCGGCATCTGTGTGTATGATAGGTTGTGGGTTAACCTCCTCGTTGTCGTACAGATAGGGGTGGGATTATGATGAGGTGAAAGTGCGCTCAAATTGACGCTTCCGTCACTCTCAAGGACGTCACCAGGTTGCCTCAATTCAAGACGTGCCTTGCCCTTATACAAAGAAATGTGTTCGGTGAGGATATCAGCACCATTATATATACGTCCCGACTTTGAAATCTCGAGGTGTCATATTGATCGTCGCTGCCACAGATTGCTCCTGGGATGGGCCTTGTTCGGGTCGGCTGGGCTCATGTCTGGGCCTCTTGTGTTTTTTGCGAGCCATGCGCCGGTTTGCATGGCTTCGGGGAAATTGCTGTTGGCCAAGAAGAGTGGCATAATTGGTTTCGACAGTGTCTTTAGCCCAGTAGGCGAGGGTCTGGGTACCGAATATGTGAGAGAACCTGGGGTCCATGATGCTGATCTGGCAGAAGCCAGAGGGGGAGGAGAGAGAGAAGGAAGAGAGATTGATTCTCTGACTGGCTGAGGCTAGCTAATATACTAACCAGCTAGCAAACAATGGAGGCCTGACACCTGGAAAACCAGCATCAGCCTGACTGCCATAACAGATGCCTTCTTGAATCTGGCAAGTGAGACTAACATGAGCATGGCTACCCTGCGGCTAACCTCCTGCTGGAGCTTTGATCTCTTCATATTGGACTGACGGAGGATGCTTCTCGGGGGCTCATATTGTCGTATTGTGGTAGGCTAAGAGAGCCTAGAGACATACGCCATTAGGTCGTCGGGATTCTGGGTGGGATCCGGGCGCTTGCAATACCGGTCATCTATCATTCTGGCAACATTCATACTCCAATGAGTGGAAAATGAGAGAATTCCGAGCAGGATTTCAAAGCAATTCCTCTTCTGCAAGGTCGTGGCCAGTAGCATCGAAAGCTGTATAGGAAACTGAACGCCGGCTCTTGATGCGGCATCGGGCTTTGATCGACGGGTACTTTGCTCCAAGAGACGCAAGAAATGCCAGTAGACCCAGGTTGACAGACTGCTCGTCAAAGAGCCTCTTCAACTCTTCCTTCGAGCAATTTCTGTTTGAGCCGGCCGCATATAGTAGACGGTGTTGCTCCTTTTCTGGAGTCTCGAAGATTCCATTGCCCCATGGGTCCTGATCGACGGCCTTCGGGTCGTACTTCCAGACTCCGTTCTGATTGGCCACTTGTTGGATGTAGGCATCGAAAGGGAGGAAACCTTCTAGCCATTTAGATGTCTTTTGATTGGCTTAGCCAAGCGTAGTGTTCTTATGGAGCTGGGGTTGAGTTTATCGTCGTATGGCGGTTATGGTTATTTAGGTGCTCCTTGTTGCCCGAAAGACTGGCTGCCTCGCTCCATTAGCGAAAATCTTGCCGGCGGCATCGTGGATGACTGCAGTAGAACGAACCAAGTTAATAATAATAAATACTGAGAAACAGGGAGGACAATACCACTGGTAGAAGGATAGGAATGTACAAGGATATATATGCAGAAATGCAAATACAAGATGCTGAAGAAAGACAGAGGTTAGGAAATATATCCTTGTGGGATAAACAAAGAAAGCAACTGCATCACATGACCCCCTCTATTCTCATTGAGAAAAACGCACATACCAGAGATAACCTCCATTGCTTTTTCACACTAAAGCCATATTAGTATCGAAAATAGGCTAAGGACAACGTGCATGAAAGGGGAGATAACCATGAAGGGTAAGAGTCCTTGAACATACTAAAAGACCTTCAGGTATAGCTTCCCAATGAGGAGGTGACATGAGCACTACATATGCCGAAAAGTCGGGGACTAGCTGCGTTACATACACGACCCGGGAATGATGCAGTATGAAAGTGTTTCCCTTTGGACTTGAACTTAGCAAGAATTATTCTCTACTCGAATAATACCATACGTTTCTCCCTGAGACTAGCCTGGCGACTAGTACTATTTTACAACTAGGAGTTGTGAAGAACCCGGACTGGGAATCTGACAATCAAGGCCTCAGCTCCTGGGCTGCATACAAAAGAAGACAATTGATTAAATGAAATATCATTTCAATGGGTATCCATGGTCTTACAGCTACTTGGGTATGTTTAGCTTTAGCAAATCATGCCGGGATATTAACCCCAAACCATCCATATGTACCATTACTTCATCCTGGCATATCTCGTTCGATACGAAAAAAGACTAGATCATCTTTTCACTTCCGCTCCTCATCCTCAGCCGCATGGGGAGTGAAGCTGCTGTCTGGCAACATGTTCATGGCATCCTCCTCTGCGTCCAACTTGTAATTGGTGGCCCAGAATCCAACACCGCCCACGAAGGCAAGGATAGCAACCACCGTGTAGTTCCAAACCAACAGAGGGTCTTTAGCCAGACCAATGAAAGCCTGACCAATGGCAGACGAGAAGGCGTTCATCAGCAGCGCCACAGCCTGCACGAGGGAACGCATGTTCTTCGGGGCCTTGGTGTAGGCATACTCAAGGGAAGTCACAGATGCAAGGATCTCGGAAATACCACCCATGATGTAGGTTAAGGCTTGAACCCAAACGGAGATATTGGTGTATTGCTTCTCCACCTCTATGCAGTGGTTGGCATTGCTACCGCAGGGTCCCAACTTATAGATGTAGTGTTGGGTGACCGCAGCAACGACCATACTGAGGGCGGCCATAATGAAACCGGCCGTGATACGCTTCAAAGGGGTGAAGTGGAAACCCATCTTGCGAATACCTGGGTAAATGATGTGATCGAAGATGGGGATGAAGACGATCAGTGAAATGGGGTTGAGGTTGTTGATGATGTCGTTGGGAACACCTCCAAGTTTCATGGTGGCCGCTTGAGACGTCAGGTTGTTCAACATCTGGTTGTAGGCGAGCCCTAGAGATGGTCAGCTAGTGCGAAGGCAGCAGAGGGGAATTGTCCACATACAATAAAGGGGGTACCACAAGAACACTCTGCAGGCCATCAGTCCTCGTCGAACTTCATCCACCCAGGCATCGTCGAAGTCCATCCAGGCGGGCTTGTTGTCCCCAAAGTGGCTGGGCTTGGCGGCGGCCCAAATATCCTTATCAGATTTCTGGAACCTACAAGTCAAAGGTTAGTAGGTGCAACACTCGTTGACAGGATGTAGCTTACCATCGCACGGGGTTCAGACTCCAGTTGCCCTTTAGCGCCAAACCCCACACCTTCAAAGCCTTGCCGTAGATCGATCCACTAGGGGGAGTGAGGACGTAGTTTTTCTTGAACAAGAGCAATACCGCCGGGCAGAGACAGAACATGGCGGTGGGCAGAAGATAAGAGAGCCAGAAACCAACGTATCGCTCGGCGTAGACCATTGCAACCTGACCCACAAAGGAACCAATGTTGATCATCATGTAGAAGTACAGGTAGATACGAGCAACGGTGGCAGCTGGGTCAACGATGACACGCTCACCGCTAGCAAGTGTTGTGACATAGGGCCTGTCGTCGGTATATTGTTCAGCAATGAGGGGCGAGATGTTGGACTTGAAACCACCAGTCCCTACACCCATAATAACAAGACCGATAGAGAAGCATGCAGCGGCTCCTTTTTGATTTTCAATAACCTGGGGAATGGCGGAAACGATGAGAATGACGTGTCCAACGAGTGCACAGGCAATCGCGGACATGATGGTGCGGTAACGACCCCAATATTGATCAGCAACTATGGCACCGAAGAGGGGCATGATGTAGGACCAGAAAGAGTTAACTGAGCAAGTTGGACATGTTAGCCGTGAGTCGACCCTTCGAGAGCTGGTCACTTACACAATGTCAATCCCGTAGAGGCCTGTTGGCCCATACCCAGAGCTCCAGGTGATTCGTTGCTCCAATCAGAGACGCCTGGGACAAGGGCACCGGTGGTGGATTGATCGGGTAAGGGTCGTTGAATGAAGTTGACGACTAAGTCAGGTTAACCATCTATGCTCCCTTCCCCAAAAGATTGATGTTTCATACAAACAGCAGTGGTACCGTAGTACGAAAAACGCTCGCACAGTTCCACAAAGGCAACACTGTATGCTGCCGCGGGCAGCTTGCCCGCAACACGGCGCAAAGTGGCCAGTTCCTCATCTGTAGGAGCGGTCTTTTCCAGAGCATAGTCGTCTCCTTCGATTGACCCTGCTCTCACGGGAGGGGCATTGTCGATGGTCAGGTCATCGACTACTGGGACTTTCTCATCGGCACTGATGTTGTGGGAGATTGCCTTGGATTTGGCAATCTCAGCCACTTCGGCAGGATCACTGGCATTCATAGTGGCGGTTCTGGAATCCAGAGATGTGAGAGATGAAACACACAGCAGGAAAGCAAAAGCAAAAGAAAACTTGTGGGAGGGCGAGGTGAAGCAATTATATGGTCCATGGCGTGATTTAGCGTACCTGTTTAGTGCCTCCAAGAGTCTCGCTTCTCTCATTCCAGAATCCCGGGGCAATGTCTGGATTGGGACGTGGCGGACGGCGGACTTGGCAAAAACCGTCAATAGCCGGCGAAGACCCTGCGTCTTAGTGCTTTTAGTGCTTTTACGAGATTAACCTTGGAAGTGAGCTTCGGCCTCATCCGGCCGTGACCACTTTCCCCGTCGATAAGCAAAACCTTGGAAGTCGCGCTTTGTTGGAAAAGTAAAAGATAACTATCCCGAGAGGCTAATGGATGTCTGAATTTGGATCAACCAATCAATGAGCTACTGTGGGCTGAGACCCCTGGGATTGATATCCACTTGGTGTTACTTAGTGTCGGGTTAGTGCGTCTTGGTATATCTTGGCCCACGGTTTGGCCGAGTTTCTCCCCGCGTCGGGAGGCTTGGCTGGTAACTTCCATTGTAACCCTGTCTCTTGGCCATCTCATCCAGCCTATCACATTGAAGAATGACTGATAACCGAGGTGAGATAGCTGGACTTTGATATCTCACACATGGCCTGGGACCCAATCACAGGCAACTGCACCTGGTCAAAGATGCGGGGCTTTCTGATTAGGCTCAAGGTGAAATTGCCACTTGTGGAAATGAGACATCCATCGATGGTGTGATTGGCCCCATGTGATGTTGCCATTCAAAATTACCCGACTCGTTTTTTACAAAACTGTTTCCGGACTTCTTGGACCGTCGGTGTCCCGGGAATCCTTTGAACCTCGTGACTATCAAGCTGAGTGTCCTTGTTGGAGGCTATTGGCCTCTGTTGGTCTCATTCAGCCTCCCCATTGCTCTTCCTTCCAATTACAATATATCGATATTCCACAGTACAAACCGCATGTCTCTTTTACCGCGTACTGATTGTATCTATCGCTCGAGTCTTGGTGGATACCCAGCTTATCGTCTGTGGGAACCCACGTGTTTTGATGTGAACGACCACCCGATCTCACCTCGTCCACTGCGTCCCTCGATGGGCTGGCAGGAGTGATGCGCTCGACCTTCACGGGTGATTCATGCCCCAACCGAGATGCATCAATCTCGTCGACTTGCTCACTTTCACTTTGGCGTGGTCAAAACTCATTAACCCCAGATTTGGCAGATGTTCACCGCTTCGCATGACTCCACATTCCCAGACAACCTTGCCCACTTGCTCTGCATTGACCTCCATATCCTTGCACGTCCAATTGACCATTTAATTGGACGATAACTGCTGAGCTGCGACTAGCCGAATTGGCTTAGCCTTGTTTTGGGTCGATATCCATCCCATCGCGTGACCATGCACGTCTGCATTCTTGCATTGTCAGATTATATGTCAATCTACGCAGGCTCCACATATCAAGATTGCAGGGAGCGCGAGCAAGTCTGCATTTAGTAATGCCTGAAAAGCATCTGCCAATCTTCTTTTGACTGCTAATCCATCTTTATCGCGTCTTTCCGACTCTCCCCATTGCCGACCAAGATTTATCCGACACGATACATATAGTGCGCGAAATCACAATCACACCCAAATACAAAAGGGCCGTATGTTGTTGAAGTGACCATTGCGCAATACCTCCACCCCACACTCCTTCACAAACTCGAGCCTTGGGGCATTGGACGAACGGAACAGAGGGCATTTCGAAATTGTCGAGTCATATGGATCTCAATATTGCAGGGGCCGGTATGGAGTACGGAGTAGATCAAGCCAAGTTGCCGGTGCGAAAGAAGGCAACTCCATAGACGCTATCCTTTAATTGCGACGTATTTGAATTTATCAGGATTTACAGATGATTCTTATTATCTTTGGTGTAATCCATCTCAATATCTCCAGAGTCTCTGTTTTCAATCTTTCTTCGATGCTAAACTTGAAGGTGCGACAACCAACCATGTCTGCGAAACGAGCGAGGAAGCTCCCCTCCTGGAGTCTTCAGAAGGAAGCCAGATCGATCGGATCTTGATCCACGCCCCCATTTAATACCAGTTCGCCCCGATAGCCCTCTCACGAATATGGATTGACCTTGCCAAGATCATCATAATCGTCCCCTCCCAGACCCCGAGGATCCCTTCCAAATTTTCTTGCAGATCGGCCTGACTTCCTTCTAAAATGGACTGACACCCTGTCCGTGCGGTCTTGGACAAAGTCTTCGTGAAAGATCGGTTCCCTTTCATGGAGTGCAGGTCTGTCATTGTGCCCTGAGGTGCCCTGAGATGCCCAGGTGGGACTGGGCTAGGGACTTTGGTTGATTTTCCTCTTGAGAAGCTTTTCTTGCTCAGGCTTGGCTGTGAGACCTGACAGGTATCTGGCTATATCCATCCAAGTTCCTTCCGAAAAGTTTTACACTGGCCTAACAGCCCGGTCGTGATCGGATCTAGACCGCTAGACCGCGCGATCTTGGTCATCTCGGCCTAGCTTGACGAAGATATTGAGTCCATTTCCGCCCAACCATGCCGATAGTTTTGTCATAAATACATTATTGGAAAGCCCGATCTTGTTTGTCACCCCGAGCGCACCGAAATGACTGATCAGAACCTTAAGAGGGAGCCCCTATCGGCGAGGCCAACGTCCTAACCCTGATTCTGGCCAGATCGTGCTGACCGGCCGGTTGGGTTTCTCAGAAGTGTTCTGGTCAATCCGAGGAACGACTAGGCCAGGGGCTCTTATCCCAGATCAAGCCGCCGCCGACGCTAGTATCGAGTCTTGATAGAAGGGAGCTAAATCAATCCGATCATTGTCCCTAACCCGATTCCAACCTGGCGGCGCCGATATTTGCAGGCCGTGAAAGAAATCCTGATCGATCACACTTATTATTGCACCGGTCGGCCCAGCCATGGGCATCCTCTTTGAAGTGTAGGTCAATCCGACCGTCCGATCTTGATCATTCACCCTGCGTCCACGACGGATCTACACAATGAGAATTTCTTGGATGGGAACTGGGAGCCAGATATGGGGAATCAATCAGCAGTTCGACGTCGTCAACGTAGTGATCATTTGCTTTGATAATGCCCATATCCAGTTCGTCTACCTTGACTGGGAGGAGACGAAAAATTTCGAGCAGCTCACCGGGTGCCTTTCGCCGCACACATTTCGATTGCATCAGTGCCTCGATTGAATCACGAATGTCACTTCTGGTTAGTCCGCGTGCGAAGATGTGATCAGCTCGCCTTAGCTGTGAGAACCCTTTCAAACGTTGTGGCAAGCAAAGAAGATTGGTAACGGTCGAAAGGAGATTGCATGACAACGATGGATTCGATGGATTCGATGGATTCCAAGGTAATTCCATTGTCATCGGCGCTAAAGGCTGCTGTGTCTTGCCAATTCTTCAGATGACTTGGCACCATTGCAAAAGTCTTTGAAAAAAAAGAAAAAGTGAAAAACAACAACGGCTTGCCTAGCAAGCGGAATCGTTTACATGAATCATTAACACTGATCTGTACAGTATATTTCTATACGCAAGATATGTTGGTCAACAATGTAATGTGATCCCAGAAACAACAATCACGCAGACACATCGTCGCCGCCATGGCGCGAGTGATAGAATGGAAACTTTCATGTGAGCAGGGTTACACTTTCATATTACGCAGAAGCCTGGTGAGTTTAGTATCTGGCATGCGAGCGTTTACGGTGAATTTGAGTGAGATGTCATACCATTTAACGTTTACCATATGTAAGCCTGTCTGCATGTCGAGTCATCTTACCTGTTGACAGTGAGAGCGATACAGATAAACGGCTTTACTCTCTATGGACCGCGACTGCTTGCTTAAGTTTCATACGAAGAAGATTCGCTGATATAAAACCACTCAAGAGGGCGAAACCCAACCATGGAGTTCGCTCAGTGACATCTGACTCTATGTCACGTTGCCCATTTGCCGAGAAAAGCAGAGTTATTCCTCGCAAAGCACCCTTGACTCCTGTCATCGAGGGAAATGATTAGATATACTATCCGCCCCTTGCGTCAGCCAAATCGACTCAGCTTGCCGGAGCATTCTTTGTCCGACGTGCATTCCTCTCGGTAACTCGCGAACCTTCTCGGTGGATTGCCATATCCAACACAGTGGCATCTTCGTGACCACGCCCCTATGCAAGATACCATACATGGTATACATGGGAAAGCTAGCTACGTGCTGATTATTACCCCATAAGCGGCGCACCTGCTGATTTGCTCCTTTGAGTTGCGGCTATGCTTTCTTCACTGCACCTCATTTGTCGGCAGGACATAACGAGTACCAAAGCCGAAAGGATAGCGGAATTCAATAGGACGGACAGATGCTCGTCTTGCTTGAGGTATGGAGTTATGAAACCTGTCCATCCAAATTCGCCAAGGGGATCAGCAATGGGGAAACTGACATTCTATATTTATCCCTTGATTGCCCGCTCGACAAGAGGATTGCGGGCCGAGGGTTCACTGAAATACGATTACTGGTGCGTTAGATTGTCTCCTGCCGAGTCCAAAGAAAGGCGCATAATGCCTTCTATCTTGAAACTGATCTTGTTGTTTGCTTTGCCTCTAGTCTGGGCCGTTCCGGCGCAAAGGAGAGCACCTTCAGCCAACCCAACTGTTATCATCTCCAAACCTGAGACCACGGTGGTTGGCTCCACGGGTCTCAACAAGATCGATCAATTCAATGGCATCCCGTTCGCACTGCCTCCGACTGGCTCCCTCCGATTGAAACCACCTCAACCAATCCAGACATCCCTCGGAACCATCCAGGCTACTTCCGCTGCGAGGTCTTGCCCGCAATTCAGTTTTAGCACAGACGAAAAAGACTTGCCTAGCTCTATCATTGCGAAGCTCATCAATATCCCACTTTTCCAGGAGATCACCAATGCTGGCGAGGACTGTTTGACTCTCGATGTACGACGTCCTTCCGGAACCCAGGCAGACGCGAAGCTACCGGTGCTGGTCTGGATCTTCGGTGGTGGCTTTGAACAAGGTGCTACCACAAGCTACGATGGATCACACATTGTGACAAGCTCTGTGAAACTGGGTATGCCCGTCATTTTTGTGGCTATGAACTATCGTCTCGGGGGGTTTGGTTTTATGCCGGGCGCAGAGATTCGGAAAGATGGCTCCGCGAATCTCGGGCTTAGGGACCAGCGTCTTGCTTTGCAATGGGTCGCTGACAACATCGCTGCATTTGGAGGCGATCCATCTAAGGTCACCATTTGGGGTGAGTCTGCTGGCGCTATCTCGGTGTTTGACCAGATGGCCATGTATGACGGTGACAATATATACAACGGTGTACCGCTTTTTCGCAGTGCCATCATGAACTCCGGTAGCATTGTGCCTGCAAATCCCGTCGATGGCACGAAAGGCCAGACTGTATATGATACTGTTGTGAAGAACGCTGGCTGCAGTGGTGTCAGTGACACCCTCGCATGTCTACGCCACCTGGATTATACCAAGTTCCTGAACGCTGCCAACTCAGTCCCGGGCATTTTGGGTTACAATTCGGTCGCCGAGTCATATCTCCCTCGTCCGGATGGCACGATCTTAACTCAATCACCGGACCAACTAGTCATCCAAGGCAAATATGCCTCCGTGCCATTCATCATTGGGGACCAAGAGGATGAGGGCACTATCTTTGCTTTATACCAAAGCAATTTGACCACCACCGATGACATCGTCGACTATCTCCAGAATCTATATTTCTTCGACGCCTCGCGACAGCAGCTTGAAAGTCTCGTCGCCACTTACCAAGATATCAAAGAAGATGGCTCACCCTTCCGCACGGGATCCCTTAACAACTGGTACCCGCAATATAAACGACTGGCGGCCATTCTGGGTGATCTATCTTTCACCCTCACACGCCGGGTCTTCCTGAACTACGCCAAGAAAGTGAGGCCAGATGTTCCTTCCTGGTCTTACCTCTCAACCTACGACCATGGCCTTCCTTTCCTAGGAACCTTTCATGGGTCCGATGTTTTGCAGGTGTTCCATGGTATCCTTCAAAACTATGGATCCAAAGCCATACACTCATACTACTTGTCATTTGTGTATGACCAAGACCCCAATACAAGGGCTTGTGATTATATGGATTGGCCACAATGGGCTAATAACCAGTCGCTGATGGAATTTTCCATCGACCGTGGTGGCCTCTTGCCGGATAACTTTCGTCAGGATAGCTATAACCAGATCATGGCGGATCCTCCTGCATTCTATATCTGAGTGGGGATGCAGATGCTCATGATTAGCAGCTTCACGACTTACGTTTATGTAAATTAAGTGTCACGATATATAGCTTAGACAGCACTATGATCTTGTATTTGGTCTGGATTCAATCTGCGGAGTTGCGCCCATGAAAATGTAGGTAGTTGTCAGTGTCATTCGCAAATCCCAAGTATAGTCGAATCCATCTTTAAGCTGGATCTGGTATCAGCACTAACTCCTATCATTTCCAGCTTGCCGCCACAGTGGCTGTAGCTCCAGTACACCCAGTCGGCACCGTATAAGATCGATTAGGGTCACTTTCCCAGGTCACAGTTGAAGATCCAGTCGTCTTCTTGAGGAATTTATACTGGAAAGTTGTTCCGACGGGGAGTGTGATAGTCGTCTGCCACAAGGGATTGGAAGCAGTGTAGCTGCTTGAAGACAGTGCGATGGCTTGACTCGTGTCCCAGTTTCCAAGTTGGCTGATTGATCCTGAGATATAGATATCTTGACCATAGACAGTAGTCACAAGCTCCTTGAATAGAACAGGCAGAGCAGTGGCTTGGGTGCAGCCTGCCCCAGTGGTGGTTGCTGTAGTGGTCTGAGTCGCTGTGGCACTGGGGACAGATGAGCCGCACAGTCCGCTGTTGCTCACGGATGATGCAGGAATGAGCACTCGTGGCAATCCAGATACCATTGGCACGGCAATTTTACCGCTGGAATCCACGGTGATAGATGTGCAGGTGTGCATCTCCATCAGCTTGGTGCCGGATGAATATCCGCTCCCACCCAAATACAATGTATACGAGGACCCAGATGACCCGGCGTTGGAAAGCACGGTAATGACTGGCGAGCTTCCGGATCCCTTCTTCATAGCTAATGTATGGCTGTCTTGATAGAAGGGGACATTCTTTTAACCTGTTAGCCTTTTCCACCAGCACAGATCTGAAAATACCTACCTTGGACGTGATGTAGCTGGAGTCTGCTGCGACTGCCGCTTTCCGGATCTTGTTCGTAGTCGCAATGTGTTGGTATAGCTCTGCCGTTGTAGAGTACCCTGACAGCCAGACGGCTTCGCGGTTGGCTGGGTCGTGCCCACCACTATAATGTTGCTCCTGACCGGCATATACAATGGGTATTCCATCCGACAAAAAGAGGAAGGAGATCACATTCTTGGCCTGTGAGTAGTCGCTTGTGTAGCTATAACAAAGCGTCGTTAGTGTCGGGTAGCTCGGAAAACTTTGAATGACTTTACCTTGGGAAACGTGGATTGTCGTGATTCTCGATGAAATTGCCCAGCAGGGTTGAATCGGCACATGAAGAGGCCACAGTACCGACCATGTTGTACAAGTCGCTGATGCTGCCGCTGGAGGATTGGAATGCACGTAGGAGTGGGTAATAGCTAGACAGTTAGTTTCTCTCTGGGAACAGGGTGGCAGCTATTCTCACATGGGATAATTCAAGACACCGTCCATATAGTTCTGGTAGTCGCAGGTGTAAGCTGGATTTCCGTCAAAGATCTCCCCGACAGCATAAACACCTGCTGCGTCATTAAAGCCAGGCCAGAAAGACTTCTGGACATGCTTCACGGTATCGATGCGCAATCCATCAACTGACAATGTTAGATCGGATCCTATGGTAAACCATTAGACTTACTGGAGTATTTGGTCACCAGATCAGCAATCCAATCGTTCCAGATGGTCTGCACCGAGTTCTGGGTTGTATCCAGATCTGGCAGCGACACAGTGGTGTCACCAAGCCAGCAATTCTCGACATTGGACTGGTCATTGTAGTTACTTATTAGACAATAGGGGTGGAAGTAGGATGATGAGCTGAAGGGAGTGAAAACACTGTAATCCACCGTATTTCCAGCCCCAGCGTAGCCCTGTTGATGTGTTAGTAAGGCTCTATCCCGTTATTCGAGATAACATACCATATGGTTTGCCACAACATCAACCATGAGATACATGCCTCGAGCGTGCAGTGCCTTTGAAAGTGCCAAGAGGTCATCGGACGTGCCATGGTGATCATTAACATCGTATCTAGTGATGTTGGTGAGCGGAATCCCAACATCAACCGTCCAATGACCTTACATGTCTTGCTGCCAGTACCCATGGTAGGCCATCCCATAACCGGTGTCTTGTGGGAGCTGCTTTGTCACTGGAGTAATCCAAATGGCTGTAAAGCCCATTCCCTGGATATAGTCCAGCTGGTAGCCAAGTCAGTATATGGATCCTGAATGGAGGATCTGATGCATACTTGATTGATAATACCCTGCCAAGTGCCACCACAATAGGCCTAACACGGTTATTATGTATAAACTGAGATTTCAGGACGGACAATGGCACATACTCTGTCATCGACATTACAGTTGGCAGTGACCGAGTTGTCGGTGCGTCCGAAGCGATCCGTCAACAGGAAATAGATTGACTGGCTGCGCCATTCCGCAGGAGTCAGGCCCATAACCATCTGCCATAGCAGTATGGTTGCTGTGAATATAACCTTCTTCATGTTTGCAGCCATGAATAAATCGGAACTTGATGCGTTGGTGAGGTTTTCGTTCTTAGAGAGACATCACCGGGGGCAGCAGCTGAACCCAATTTATACCTGCGACTTCCATGTCACGAACTACTGTCATGCGATCATGCCAGCACAAGCTGGAGTTCTGCTAACGGCAATATACACCCATATCAGCTTTGCGTACTCCTAATCCAATCGGTGAAATGAACCAGACGAGAAATTCCCCAATTTCTTGAAGTCTGCTCCGCTAGACCGCGCTTTGAAGTCAAAACACCGAGGAGAAAGCGGATAACTCTCTGGAAATGAAGGCAGCCCCGAAGTTTTGGGATACTAGCGATCCTAGGCACTGCACCAGTCTTGAAGAGGGTCATCTCTCCGGAGATTAGTCCATCTGTGGCATTGTTTATACTTTCACACCTCCAGAACAACATGGAAGTCAAGGAATGTGGTATCAGACTCACAACCAAGAGATTTCTCACCAAAGCGCTAGTTCCAAGGCAGGTCTAGCGTGCTGACGATGGGGATAATTTAGCCGGCTAATTGGTGGACATCCGCCACCACCCCAGATTAAACGGTGGAGATGACAGGGGGCGGAGATTCAACGGGATTAAATATCGGAGATGAAGACTCGGCATCTGCTTGAGGCAGTTAGTGCTTGATGCAACTTGTGGTCGGTCGAAGCGATTGGCATGGTGATCAACGATCGGATAATAAGACCTCCCATGTGCCTCGGGGGATATTCGATCCGCCTGCTGAAGAGAGTAATGATGGACCTGATACTTGCAGAATCTGAACTGAAGCCCTTGACTAGCGCTGGAACTAAATTTCAAGCTAACGGTGATGCAGCAGAAGGATGACGATCTTTTCCTAACGGATTTCTCCGCAGACCCCCGAGCTCATTCTGCAATACCATGCACCTTTCATGCACCTTTCATGCAAGTTCCATGCAACTCCCACACATGTGCATTAATATGCCTTAGCTCTCTCGAATGAACTTTCACGTGGCTTAAGTCCCCTCACCTGCACCCATATAAAAGCCAAGTTCTTCCCCCACGATGACACCAACCCCAACTCACCTTCTGACTCTGTGATGGCTCCTCGTTTTTGGACTGCGCTTTGGGCGCTTACGCTTGGCCATGCCGTTGTGGCCACGCCACAGATATTGGCTCCTCGTGCGACTGGCAGTTTGGATACCTGGTTGGCGTCTGAGACTGTGGTGGCAAGACAGGGTATCTTGGACAACATCGGATCGGCTGGTGCCCATGCTGCCAATGCAAAGCCGGGCGTTGTACTCGCCAGCCCGAGTACCTCCGACCCTGATTGTAAGCTATTTTACGGTTGTTTATTGAAGTGCGAACTAACTGAACCTACAGATTATTATACTTGGACTCGTGACTCGGCCCTAGTGTTCAAAAATCTGGTCGACATGTTCAGGAGCGGCGACAGCGCTTTGTTGGAGGTTATCGAAGAATACATCAGCTCGCAGGCCTATATCCAGACGGTGTCAAATCCATCTGGAGGTCTTTCCGGCGGCGGTGGATTGGGAGAGCCCAAGTTCAACGCCGATGAGACAGCTTTCACTGGCTCTTGGGGACGCCCTCAGCGTGATGGACCAGCCTTGCGAGCCACTGCCTTGATCTCATTTGGCCAATGGCTTATTGTATGAATTTTGAACCTGTTTCCTTTTCCATTACTAACTCATCTAGGACAATGGGTACACCACCTACGCGACCGACATTGTCTGGCCTGTCGTGCGCAATGATCTCTCCTATGTTTCCCAGTACTGGAATCAGACTGGATTTGGTTAGTATACCTCGGATTTGGTTGTACATGTTGCTGATACCCTATAGATCTCTGGGAAGAAGTTTCTGGCTCATCATTCTTCACCGTCGCGGCTCAGCACCGCGCTTTGGTGGAGGGAAGCACATTCGCAAGTCAGGTCGGTTCTTCATGTTTGTACTGTGACTCCCAGGCTCCGCAGGTTCTGTGCTTCCTACAGTCCTTCTGGACTGGATCTTACATTCTGGCCAACTTTGGTGGTGGCCGCTCTGGGAAGGACGCCAATACACTGCTCGGCAGCATTCACACATTCGACCCAGAGGCAGGATGCGATGACACGACGTTCCAGCCTTGCTCAGCACGAGCACTCGCAAACCACAAAGTTGTAACTGACTCGTTCCGATCGATCTACTCTGTCAACTCTGGTATCGCTGCGGGTAAGGCTGTTTCTGTTGGTCGATACCCAGAGGACTCATACTACAATGGTAACCCTTGGTATCTGTGCACTTTGGCTGCAGCTGAGCAGTTGTATGATGCTATCTACACATGGAACCGTATTGGTTCTTTGACCATTACCTCTGTCTCTTTGAGCTTCTTCAAAGACCTATACAGCTCTGCTGCGACCGGCACCTACTCCTCATCCAGTGATACATACTCCTCGATCGTGGCCGCTGTAAAGGAATATGCAGATGGATATGTTAGCATCGTGGTATGTTGCACTTGCTGTCAATTACGGAATACCCCGTCTAACAACTATATAGGAAAAATACGCTGCATCAAGTGGTTCCTTGTCCGAGCAATTCTCCAAGTCAGATGGCTCGCAGCTGTCAGCTCGTGACCTGACTTGGTCCTACGCAGCCCTACTTACTGCCAATGAGCGTCGAAACGCCATAGTCCCTGCACCATGGGGGGAGACATCTGCTAGCAGTGTCCCTGGGCAGTGTCAATATACTTCGGCCATTGGTACTTACAGCAGCGCAACAAACACCGCCTGGCCTACCACTTTGACTAGTGGATCGGGCAGTGTAACTACCACCAAGACGACTACCACTACCTCGAAGCCGACAACAACATCATGCACTACTCCGACCACTGTTGCAGTGACGTTCAATGTGATTGCTACTACTGAATATGGCCAGAACATCAAACTCGCTGGATCTATCTCTCAACTTGGCTCATGGTCGCCAAGCAGTGCTGTCGCATTGAGCGCTTCCAAATACACCACGAGCAACCACCTGTGGTTTGTGACCGTGACACTTCCAGTAGGCACTAGCTTCAGCTACAAGTACATCCAGGTGGCGAGCGATGGCACTATCAAGTGGGAAAGTGACCCAAACCAGTCGTATACCGTTCCCGCCACGTGTGGTACTACTGCTGTCACCGTCAGTGATACATGGAGGTAGTAGCGTACCTAGATGGAATATCAACATGGCAAGGGAGGGTTATTTGAGTATTAGCTTTACGACTATAACCGTGCAGATTGAATGTATCTTGGTTGTTCTCCCATTTCGAGTATCTATTGAGTACTCTTTTACAGGTATTCCCAATGGTTTTCAACTTATCTAGAGACATACAAGAGTATACGCATCGGTATAGAGCCCCGGAGAGGAACGGGCCGGACTTCCGAAGGCTAAACCCAATTTGGAACTATATCATTGCGTGCTTTACAACTTGAATGAGCACACAATTTGGAAGGACTTGGATGATATTTATTATTGAATTCCCCTCTCAAGGCCTTTCTCTAGTTTGACACTCCCCAATTTACAACATGGCCCATATTGGAAGCGACGTTGAGCCGGTGCCTCCAGGTACCACTGGGACCCCGAGTATCAATGCGAATAGCCACACCCAAGACGAAGAGAGTCCATTACTCCCGCAATCTGACACAGAGCGTAAAAACAAGGCTTTGACAGGTGTTGGGACAATTATCGCGGTGCTTCTGCTCGGTACGAGAAATGGCAATAAACCAAGACTGGAGTTCTAATCGAATATAGGCGAATTCATTTCCAATGCCGACGCGACACTTGTCATGGCCGCGGCAGGCCGCATCTCCTCCGAATTCAACAGGTTACGCGATGCTAGTTGGCTCTCAACGGGTTATACCTTAGGTCTTTGTGCTGCGCAACCAATGGTGAGTGAGCACAACCCGTGTCGTAGACATCCAACGGTCTAATATCCATCCAGTATGGGAAACTAAGTGATATCTACGGTCGCAAGCCAATGTTGCTGCTCTCGTATTTGCTATTCGCCGTGGGATGTATATTGAGGTAGGCAGGTACCTGATCCAGCAGTTGAGATACAATTTTGACCTCATCTAGTGGCCTCGGAACCCATATGTGGGTGGTAATTCTCGGTCGTGCGATCAGCGGTATGGGCGGCGCGGGAATTATGGCCATCAGCTCCATTATCATCACAGATATCGTACCTAAGCGCGAGGTTGCTACCTGGAGAGCGTATGTGAATATCGCCATGACACTTGGACGCAGTCTTGGAGGCCCGCTAGGTGGTTGGTTGAGCGATACCATCGGATGGAGATGGTAATTTCCAATTATCTGACAGCTGCATCCACACTCTAACCAGGTTACAGGCTGTTCATCCTACAGGCGCCGTTCCTCGCTCTGGCTGCAGTTCTCGTGATTGCGAAGTTGAACGTCGAGAGACCACACTCCAAGGAAAACAAACTCGCCAAAGTCGATTTCCTCGGAACAGCACTGCTAGGCTCATCCATTGTCGCAATGACCACTCTCCTCGATCAAGGTGGGAAGTCCTTCCCATGGAGCTCATGGTGGACCGTCCTCCTAGCAAGCAATGGCGTATCACTCCTGGTCGCTTTCGTGCTCGTGGAAGCATACGTTGCCCGCGAACCCATCTTCAACCTCCGCATTCTCCGGCGCACAAACGTGTCAATGGCATACATCATCGGTGCACTCCAGATCGCCGCACAGCTGGGAATGATGTTCTCCGTCCCGTTGTATTTCCAAGTAACACAACGCGCATCGACGACAGCAGCGGGCATGCATCTCATTCCAGCAGTGGTAGGAAACACTCTGGGCGGATTACTAGCGGGCATATTTATCCGGCGCACAGGACAATTCAAAGTTCTCCTGGTTATCGCCGGCCTGGTGGCTGGTATTTCCTACCTCCTTCTTTACCTCCGCTGGGATGGACACAGTGGCTTCTGGGAGTCGCTGTTTATTCTTCCTGGTGGGATTGGCACGGGAATTGCATCAGCATCATCTTTTATTGCCATGTCTGCTATGATACCGGCCGAGGAAATCGCCATGGCGACAGCGGGATATATGCTTATTGTCGGATTCTCCATGACGGCTGGTGTGACTACGTCCAATTCCGTTCTGGGGATGGAGTTCCAGCGTCAGTTGAGGTTGAATCTCCATGGGCCAGGCTCTGAGAAGGTAAGTAGCTTCTGACGAGCATATTTGACGGGGGTGCTAACTGCTTCAGGTTATTCAACGTGCCATGGCGGATACGAATTACATCGCACATCTAAGCGGCCATCTGCGGGAGACTGTGGTGACGTGTTATGTTTCGGGACTTAAGCATACATATCGTGAGTTGATGGACTGTGTTATATCGAGTACCTCCCACTGACGTGCTACAGTTGTTTCCCTCGGTTGTTCGATTTTAGCGTCATTCAGCGGTTTGTTCATTGCGCGCCATCAAATCTAGACTGCCAACCGGGACTACATCACTCTATTAGAGGCAATACATAGGACAGAAAATAAATCTGAAAACGACATTTGTTGTTGCGGTAAACCTTCGGCGAAATGTGCCAACATCTAGGGCTTGCTTGTCACCTCCCTGTACCACTCCAAGTTCCACGCCGACGGTAGGGCGCGGTCAAGTGCTCTGGCCAGAACTTGAAGGCGAGAAAAAAAAGGCTAGAAAATGAAAGGAAATGATGGAATACGGTTGTATTCACTATAGACTCTGGAGAGGAAAAGAGAGAAACCATGGCAGCTATCTACTAGAAGTCCTAGTCAGATACTATAAGGATCGTAGGTTGTGACTTTCATCCAATTCTGGCTTACTGCCCTCACCGACAGTGGCCTGCCTGGTCCCCAGCTGGTTGAGCTGCGGTGTCGCAGTTGGGCAGGTGTCGGAAGAGCTTGTTCTTGGATTCGAAAAGCCTGCTGCTCACTGCGCACACGTGATGATTGATCTATAGGGTGTGGTAGCCCGCTTGTCCGTCAAGCGAGTAGAAGCCTCTAAAACGGAGGCTGGGCAAAGTAAACTTCTATACCCGATCGTCGTCGTCGTAGTATCCGCCACCGTCATCGAAGGCTCCGTCGCGCACACCGGGGTCGTAGTCGCCGTATGCAGGTCCCATATCGTCATAGTATCCAGTGTCCTGGTACGCTTCGCTTAGCGGTGCTTCGGGCTCCATGGGGTTGTCGTCACGGCTGCGAGAATCGACAGCAAGGACTTGGTTTGCCAAATCGGTTCCACGTTCTCCAAGATAAGCCATGCCCCGTTGAGCCACGGTCGTGCGATTCCAAGGCTACCGGGTGTCCCAAATGATTCCTTGTGGGTTCCGTGGCTGCTGCTGGAACCGCCGCTGATTACCGGGGGGCATGGGCATTGGAAAATCTGTTTTCGGCGGGGCGTACTGCAGCTGGGAAATTGATTCAGTCTTTGGTAGCCAGTTGTTGCGGTCGGCTGCTGTAGGAGATGAGCATTCTTTCATTGGAACTCTGGCGTGTTAGGGGGGAGATTTCCGGGTCTCTGAGAGATGTTGTTGTTGTTGTTGTTGTATTTAACGTCCAGGGAAACGAGGGCGAAGCCCTCGACTCCAGAACCTCCCGTGGGGTATGGGGACGTGCTAAGCTAAAGAATTATGTACATAAAGTGCGCCTTCAGAAAGCAACTCGGAAAAGGAAGCGGTCGGGGAGCCGATAGCAGGCGCTCTTACCCCCGACGTGCAGGGCGATGCGCTAAGGGTCTCTGAGAGAGCGTCGCACGAGCGAGACGTGAAAATTGGGGATTTGCTATCTCGGGAGGATAGCTCGCTGTGAATCGAAGGAATGTATCAAATACAGCGTCCTCCTTGGTAACGAAGCAGAAAACTCGAGAAATTCGAAGTTCAAACTTATTACTGCGCCGGTCGTAGCAGGCCTGAATGATCCGCCCGTGTCGAGGCCCGAAGAGCGAAATCAGGAGTACCTATATTCGTTAGTATAGCTAGGGAGTACTAGTTGACGGAGTTTATCTCACTGGGAATAGACGATAAGTCTCGAACCCCGGCTGGTTTCGGCGGAACGCAACGACCTGAGCGATTGATCCGAGCTCACTTAGTAGTAGATTGCCTTCCTTGCCATTCGAGTCCGTGCAGATGATAAGACGGACGGAAGGTCCAGCGAGGTCTTCACCATCCCACCACTCTTCTATCAAGCCAGTTCTCCAGCCCGGGGTGTCAACGCCTCGAAACTTTCCACCTATGGAGAAAAGGAGTCCCACATTGCCGCCAGCGAACTCGTCAAAACTATTCGCCATTAGCTAACTATCTCATATAGAGAATCATAAATATGCGGTAGTATACTCACTCGATGTCATTCCACCCGAATGTATCCCTTAGGGGAGTCTTCGATTTGCGGCGAAAGTCGAACTGCGTCGTGATAAAGTGGAGCACCTCTTGCGTGGCGCCTGTAACGTCCCAGTCAGGCCGATGCTGCGACGCACGAACCAACTCGGGGATGTCCAGGCTGCTTTGCACCGCCTTCGCCTCAGAGGGCGAGATCTTCCACGGTTTGATGTCCTCCTTAGAAATCGGCTTGAAAAGCCATTGCGTCTCGGGGTCCAAGGAATCTTCGTCGGAGGAGTCTTCATCGTTCGGGTCAAAAATATCAACGGAGACTCCTAAACGCTGAATCTCGGATTTAGTGAGATGTGCGTGGTCGATCGACTTCAACGTATGCAGGATGTTGACAACAACATCCTTTATCTTGGGGGACGGGGAAGAGGTGGGTGTCATTGTGTGGAGTGTGTGTAGACGTTTAGAAATCCGGATCACTTCCAATGTTGTTCGAAATCACAGGAGATGAAGGTGAATAGGTGGGATGGGGTAGCAGGGAACATGTGATAGAATACCTTTCTCGTTAAGGGTGTGGGATCTGCAATTTGGACTTGGGATTTGGGGGATGAAGTGAGGTGGTGAGGTGGTGAGGTGGTGAGCTTGTTCACGATTACGTCGCAAAGTATCCATTTCAAACGTTACAAGAACTCTATACAGTCCCCTGAAAGAGATTTTATATATCTACATATATCTATTGACCTATTCCTATCCTCCTATACATCCGTAGACAGGAACTGCTCACTAAATACGATATCTGGTTCTTGGGATTTTTAAGCATCATGTCGAATGCTTAATGTTTTCGAGGAATGGAACGGAATACGCTATACTATGAGGATATTACCCTACTACATATGTAGATAGCATATGTTCAGAACAAGTTCATTGGAGTATTAGAATCACTATTTTCGGGATTTATCCCTACCCAGCGACCAAAACCCCTTTAAGCGGGTACAAGGTTCATACGCCCAAGAGCACGACTCGCAAAGTCTCGTAAAAGATCGAGATCGAAGAAGAGGGAACCGGCGGGATTGCCATGCCCTGAGCCAAGCAGGTCACGTCGTTTAATGACGAGTTGTTGGTTGCCTGTCGTAGGATTATGGGGGAAAATGACCTATGTCAAATTTCAGACAATTAGTAAGTGAGATAGGAACCGAATATCTTCTAACGTACCTCACGTTGGTCGCGCACTGGTATTCCGTTCCTGTCGCACTTGTATAGTTCTGCAACACCGGAAACACGATTTGGGGCGTGTCGCGACCACTTGATGATAATGACGACTTTGATGCTGCCATCACCTCCAACCAGCAACATGTTGAGGTCATCCTGTAATCGTGGCATCGGGTCACTCCACCCGGATTCAACAGCAACAGTTGGCAGCAAGCGGCCACGGATCATAAAAAGGAAGTCTGGCTCTTTTCTCGACGTATGATACGGACCACTAGGGAACTGAAGAGCCGCGTTTATTAGCCTCAAGTGCTCACTAAAGGGGCAAACCGTACTACTCACTCGTTCCAGCTTCTCCATGGATCATGTTCTCTTCGGATGGCGTGATAGCTCCAGTTATACCCCAGTTGAACAATTGATTGTAAAGCCACGGTTGGATGCAGTTCTGTATTGCTGTAGGCATAGTGAGCACTCTTAGCACGTCTGTCCTGCTGTTGTACATCTTTCTAGTAGTGCCAATTTCAGTGACACGATACATAGAGGTAGGTATGGTTTCTAGGACTTACCGCGCAGAAACAACCTCGTCCAGGACCTCGAACACAATGTCTGCCCAATCACGAGGGATGTCCAGCAAGACAAATTCGTGATGTTCCTTCACTTGGGCAATGGAAGCGAGACAATCTTTGAAAGACTCGAGATCTTGGAAGTCTGCACATGATCGCTGTGTGATCAACGAGGATGGCTGAGGAGGAGGACGGGTATTGTCTGACATGGTGAGGAGGGTAAAGGTGAACAGCAGAGGGTTTGGGTTTTGTGAAGTGAGAAAAGGATCAAGTTGGTGAAAAGGGAAAGAACTGACGTGACGACCTGGGTTATGCAAGAGGTGAGTTGTAGAGGCAGTAGATACACACATACTATAGTTTCATGATGTACCATTTACGGCATAGCAGCATAGCATCATAGCATCAAACAGAGTATATACTTTCTGACTTAAGGCTGTTCCAATGGAACATTTCCAATATTTTAAAGGAACAGTGCCGTCGAAAAGAAGGTGCGAAGATGTAGAGATTTACTTTGCTCTCTAACTTCCTTCACTTTCGTCTCACTTTGCCATCACTTATTCATTTTCCCTGCAACTTGTCTTCATCTGAAGATGCCGTCCAGCAAGAAAGTAACTAAGAGATCATCAGACAGCAGATCTTTGCTTCACAGAATTTTAGTGGCTATTTACGACTTCACCGGCCGGATGATTGACCAGGAGCAACTTGAAAGCACCGCTGATGAGATCGAGAAAGCTCTTGATAAAAACTATCCCACCCTCGCAATTTCTTCCCTTTTTATAAACGATATTGAGAAGATCATCAAGTTGAAATGGACTCGTAAGGACACTGAGCTGGCTGATCTTCGTCCGATGGAGTGCCCCCCCGTGCTAGGTAAACAAGCCGAAAACATGATCCGAAGGATGTGTCTAGCTAACCTCTCGCAGTGCAGCAGATCGACAAGATCACTCGCGCCCTCGGTCGAAGTCATCCAAGTGAAGAAAACGGCCGTTGGATCCTCAACTCTCTACTCCTCGAAGCGTACGAGATCGCCACGGTCATCTGCCCCCACGCCGCCCAGCCCCTTAACATTCAGGCAGAGAGGGGTTGGAAGTATGGTCCGGTAAAGTGGCATCGCAGGAAGTATTTCTTGACCGGTCGGCCTGACTATGGAGTCTGGTACGGCGAAGAGGAAGCGGTCTCATTGAACGTGGTTATTGTGGAAGCCAAGAGAGAGCTAGGCGGAATGGAACAAGCACTAGGTTATATGGGTAAATATCCAACAGTGGCACCTCCCATTATATAATACAGGCTGACTCGTTCAACAGGCTGCATACACCGTCAACGAAAGGAACTAAGAAGAAGGACTGCACGATCTATGGCATAGCCTCGAACGGGTATGACTTCGTTTTTCTCAAAATTGACAACGATTCTAAGGTGAGCATATTTGGCAAATTTAACCCAAGTAACTTGTTTTAACCTCTACTAGTGGTCTGACCGTAAGATCACCACCCGAGACGGCAACTATGACGAGGTCCTTGGAGTACTGGTGCATATGTTCACCAAGGCCGCAGTGATGTCTCCAGCTCACTCCAAGGAGCCACCCCGACAGCAGCAATCCTCGGGCGAGTCGGCAGCGACCAAGCTTTCCGTGCAAGAAGACGTGGAGATGGCCGGCTAGATCCCTAACCGTCCGCAAATTCCCCGCGCTTGGGGTATCCCTTCTTGGGATACCAGCAGCCGATTGCCAAAATATCTGTTATGCTCGGTCAGCTCCCTCTCTCGCCATGTCCCCTGCCTTCGTTGTCTTTCCTCTCCTGCTCGTGTGTCCTAAATTGTATGCCCTTATTTGCCAAGTAAAGCATATCAGCTGGAATGAAATAAGTGGATTACAGTTGCCAAACGTCTAGCCTAAGACCAGAGTCGTAGCGGCCAAGCCTATAGCAGTAGACTTGAAGTGGCACACCGTTTGATATATCGGGATTGATATGGGAATTGTGAGCACAATATGCTAAGGAAGGGGAAGATGATGCATTGTGGCTAGACTAAGCGGGGCTATGAATATCAGCCGTCGTCACATGACTCGGTGACAGGTCCCCCCCTAGGACGCAAAGCGTCGTCCTCGACGCCGTATATAAGAGAATAAAACCAGCGCCATACTATAATATAATATAAGAGATAAGATAGCGTCGTAAGTATGATATATGAAATAAAATATAAAGTTCAAGAATTGAAGATAGTATAGCTAGGGAGATAGCTATATCTACGCGAAAGCGTCTTTATCATCCTAGGCGTTTTCGAAGTCGGCAAGGAGCTCTTCGTAACCCTTAAGGTTCTCGCGAGGGAGCCACTCGTCATCTATAGGGCCTCGTCCGACCTATCTAATAAGATATTTAGTCCACTAACGACGTGTGCTATCTACTCTCGGTCTTCCTAGGGCTATACGCGTGCGGCGGGCTATAATTACTTTAACGTTAAACCGTTCCTCCCCTAGGAACCTATCGTCTATAGTAGGTATATATAGACCGTCTAGGTATCGCCCCTAAGGGTTATCGCCGGGCGGGGAAGGCTCTAAGTGCTTAACACTAATAATAGGGTAGATATACTACGATAACGGAATATCTAAGCGATACGCTAAGCGGCTAATCCTTTCTAAGATCTTAAATCTACTAACGTAGCGGGGCGCTAGCTTAGCGGGTAACGTAGAGGAAACGCGTATATTATAGCTGTAATCTAAGCGGATATATATATAGTCCCCTAGGCGGAAGAAAACTACTCTATAACGTCTATCGAAGTAGTGCTTTATCTTTATAACCGCGTAGGCTAGGGAATAGTCGGTATCTACTTATATAGAGAAGTCTTATCTTAGGGCGGTTAGGAATAGATACTAGGCTTATTAGAGGTTAATACTATATAGGAGCTTATATAGCGAATAACCGGTAGTAGCACTTATAGAGGCGTTTAAAATAGCCTAGAACGCTAGAATAGCTAACTCCTAATCTTTATTTAGATAGACCGCTAACTAATATCTAATTATAACCTTAGCTATCTAATTAGTGCGTTCTAACTAACTATCCGCTTAAGGGTAATAAGCGGTTATAAATATTAAGTAAGTTTAGAGGTTAGTAAAGATACGGCGCTATATACCTTTAATAAAACGTCTATCCTAGTCGCTAATAACTACCTATAGTAATCCCTAATTCGCTTATTAGAAGTACGTTAATACTATAATAGCCTATTCCTCGCCTATCTATATAGATCTTCTAGGGATAAGGAGTAACGCTTTTAAAAACTTATCTATATTAGATAGGATAGTATTATTTCTAGCGGCGGACGTTAGTAGTCCTAGGATAAAGTCTATAGTGATAGTGTAGAAAGGGACTAAAGGAGAAGTGATTAGTTATAAAGAGCTATATAGATAGTATTATCTCGTCCTATTCTATAGATATTCTAGATAATAACGAATATAATCCTTAAGAAGTTTATAGCCCTAATAAAAGACTAAGGTAGAGTCGAGATATTCCTAGGATCTATCGAAAGCGAGGTAGTGCTAGTTATTATATACTATTTTAAAGACGTCTATTATTAACGTACGCGGTAAATAGAGGCGTCCTTTATACTATAGGAATCCCTCCTTATCTAAGTTATAAGGTAGATTAGCCCTATCCTTATTAGGGAGATCACGTTTACCGCGTAGGGTAGCGATAATATTTATCTAGCGTATATCCTAAATATACCCTTTATATACTTTAGTTTTAAACTTATTAGATATTTCTAAGATAGTAATAGGTATAGCTCTAATAGCCGCCTTATAGTAAGTACTAATAGCTAGGTCTATTATATAATTAGGCGTTATTCCTAATACTACGTTAACTAGTAGGGTATCTAAGTTATTAGATAGTAGGGGAGCCGCTTTATCCTCGGTAGTTAGTAATCGAGATAGGGCGTTAGCGACCTTATTACTTTTACTAGACCTATAGTAGACCTTAATATAAAACGTCTAGATATATTAGGATACTCTAATAAGGCGGAGGTTAAGTCTTTCTAGAGATATAGATTTTAGTATCGTACTAGTAGCGATTGTAACTATAGCACTATAGTCTATATAGATTACTACTAATAGATAGGCGGGCGCCGCTTATACTATATAACGGACCTTATATAAGGTCTATATAAGGCTAGTAATCTCTAGCTCGGTAGGCTAATAGTTTCACTCTACTAATAATAGTATATAACTTAGAAAGTAAATAGGCTTAACCACTATTAATAGCGGTGGTTTTATAAGGTTAGCGTAATAATAGGATCTAGCGATATAGTAGATTATAGCTCTATATCCTCGCTTCTTAGATAAGTTAACGTTAATATATAGCTACTATAATCTATCGAAGTGATATAGCTAGCGTGGATTATTAAATTTAGCTTATAGGGTATCGAATACTATATACTTAGCCTCTATAGGGTTATCTAGGGTTATTTATTAGGCGTACTATCTATATAGAGAACTAGTAAGAGGACCTTATTATAAAAGCTATATCTTCCGCTACTATAGGGGGTCTACCTTTACTATATAATAGTCGATATACGCTCTAAATAAAGACGTTATACCTAAGTACGTTTCTAATTATTAGTAAGTCTTAGGAAAGGAGAGATCTAAGATAGCCTTTAACTATTCCTAGCGGGTCGTTATACTAAGGTTATTAATATATTAACCGAGTATAACTAGAGAAGGGAAGCCGATAAACGCCTTTTTCGGTTTAAGAAAGATATAGACCTTATAAAGTTTATAGAGAATATCCGATAAGTCTAAGAAATATTTAGGAAACAACTTAGAAGCGACGAATATATTATTAATATAGACTTTAATTTTCTTATAGAAGCGGCGTAGGATATTTTTAATAACGCGCTATATATAGAGTACCGAGTTCTTATTTCCTATAATAACGACCGTTATAATTTCTATACCCCTATAGCTATAAATAGCTTAAAACTTTAGGGAATCTAAGTATATATATAGTTAGTGATACTAACTACTATAGTTAAGGATAGTAAGAAATTTCTTTCTCTAGTAAAATTAAAGTATATCCTCCTATATTATATTAGGATAGTAATCGGTTTAGAGTATATTATTAAAGGCGCGATAGTTAATAATAGCCCGGCCGACTTATTCTATTATACTATTATATAATATATTTATCTTTTAGATAATAAAAATAGGGTAAGCGGTAGGGATATATTAGGTTATATAGAACATTTTTCCTTAAGTGTAGAGATTATTATAGATCTTATTAATAAATTCTTAGTCCTCCTTAGATAACTTATAGACCTTTAGTTTAGATAGGGTTACGCTATCTTTTAATAGAAGAGTTATCTATTAGTTAATAGGGATATCGATAATAGTATTCTTTATCTAAATATCGGGGAAAGAGTTAATAAGGTTATATAACTTAGCGGCTATATTAGGACTTTTAGCGTAGATAGTAACCCCGAATTTCGATTTATACTAATTCTCTAGCGGCGTATTAGTCGAGTTTATTATCTCTAACTATAAAGGCGTCGTCTAGTATATAGGTATATTAGTCGATATTAGAGATATAGTGATAATATTCTTATATAATTTTAAGGCTTTAGGACTAACTAAATATATACTAGCGTTATTAATTTCTTATAGAGTGCCTAGTCTTATATAACGGTTAATAGACTATAGCACTATTATAGTGTTTATTAGCGAAATTATAGAAAAGTTAGGACCGATAATTATAGAAAACGCCTAATATAGTAGATTATCTAGATAAAAGATAAAATCCTAGTTAGGGAGGTTAGTCTAGAGACGAAGGGGGATTATAGCTATCTCTCCTAGCTATAGAGTTCTCTTTATTATAGCGAATATAGTATATAATAGTAAGCGATTAGGTTTAGTATAGATAGTAATAGGGAAAGATAAGTTCTTATAAGAGGCGATAGTGACTATATATCGTTCGAAGTTAAGGAGGAATCCCTTAGGTACTATAACGTTAACGCCTACTAGTAGCTTTACCTTTAGGTTATTAACTAGATATACCGCTAGATTAATCTTTATAATACTATATTCGCCTTTAAATATAATATCGATCTATATAAACTCGGCTAACTAGTGACTAGAGCCGATACCCTTAACTATAATAGGGTTATAGGTTTCGATCTTAACGGATAGAGACCTCGCTAAGTTAGAATCGATTAAAGTTATAATATACCCTAAATCTAGGTATACTACTATAACCGTTTTTAAGTCTACTAAGGCTAGTATAATCGTAGTATACCGCTAGGACCGGAAGACGTAGGCCGGGTCCCCGCGATATACTCTATCGGACTTAATAATAGGCGCGGCGGCGGATATAAAACTAGCTACTATATTAAGATCCGGAATAGCTAACGTAGGTATCTTATAGATCGATAAGTGCGAATATAGTTTATTATTAGAAGTGAAAAGCGCGCTATATTATAGGTATAACGTTATAGCTTCGGTTAGAGCGTAGGTTTATATAACTATTTCTTATAGCTATTCCTTTAGGGCGTTAGGACTATCGGGAGGAGCGTCGCCTAGCGTAGCTATATAGGCGTCGTACTTAGTATAGTACCTATCCTATTCGTCTTTCGCCTTATATAGGAGTCCTTCGGTAGCTAGATTATTAACCTCGTTAACGTTAGCTTAGAATACCTTCTAAGCTTATTAGCTATACTATAGGTATACCTAAGGAGGAAACTAGCGTAGTTTAACTATATCCTAGGTGCCCTTATCCTAGACACGCTCTAGATTAGTAGCTAGTATTTATTCTATAGGTTCGATTAGTCTATCGGCGTTATTATACTAGCGATAAGGGGGTAGAGTACTATACCTATAGAACGGTAGCCTTTATATCTATAGAGGACGTAGGGGTAGTAGTCCTAGCTATATAGGGTTCCTAGGGGGGTATAGCGGCTATATCTATTCGTTATTAACGCCGTTAGTATTAGGGAACTAGGGTCTCGGCCGCTATTCCTATACCTAGTAGGGAGTCTATAGGAATAGGGTCCTAGTCTAACGGGAGCTCTAGTACTAATACTAATATACTAATACTCTCTAAGAGGATTATTCTATCTAATCCCTATATCGTCTATTAAGGACTACTAGCTGATCGTCTAGAGCGGTAGATAGGGTAGGATTAGGAATATTATATTATAAGGAGGGTTCTAGGTTTTAACGGATCTTAGTTATCTTATTAACTAGGTTCGGTATTATCCCTAGGGTATTATAGAGCCTTAGTATCTCTAGGGCGTAGTCTTAAACGTCCGTTCTTTAGTTAATATCACGCTAGCTATATATAGTATTATTAATCTTATCGACTATATCGGCGTAGATCGGTTTAAACTTTTATTTAAAGACGTTATACTAACCGAATTTATAATCTAGCGGGTTAGATATTAACGCGGAACGTTCTATTTTATTTAGGGCGGCTATATACTACTTAAGAGTTATATCCTATAAGCACTATAGGACATTCTTTCGGATAGTATCCTTAGACCGTATATATACTATACTCTTAAGTCGTTAAATAAATAAACCGATATCGGTAAAGTATAGGGTATTATTAAGATTAGTTATACCGCTATTAGTAGTAATAGATAGGTCGAATATACTAATTTCCGATACCTTTTAGGACGTATCCTATCGAACGGGGACGTTAGCCTAATTATAGCGTATATAATAAGTGATAGGCGGTATAAAAGCGTCTTAATCTATAGACGCTTATTATATAGCCTATCGTACGGCTAGGTTAGTTAGTGCCTCTAGTATTATTTATCTTAAATCCGGCGTATTAGGAGAGAGACTAGATATAGTAGGGCGTAAGAAGATATTAGTTATAGGCTAAGCGCGGTATAATTTAGGTCCGATATCTTATAATAATATCTATCGCCTAGGGCGCGGGGCGTCCTAATAATCCTATAGTTACGATAATATAGCGGACGGAGGGGGTATCGCTAGACGTTATTTAGGGACTAGTAGCTAATCGACGTCGACCTAGCGGTTAGATAGGCTATAGACCTATCTATAGGAGATCGATAAACCTAAGTCGGTCTATTAGATATAGAAACTCGTAAACGGCTATACTAAGAGATAACCGATCAATCGGCTAGTCGGACGGGAAAGGATCCTCGTTAGACGGGAGTTTTAGTAGGGACGCGGTAGCTTCCTAGAGTAGGGTTTAAATAGGGAGTAAAGTGGTAGAATCGAAATCGTAGGTGTAAGGTTAATAACGGTAGGTATAATAGTAGCGCTACTTCCGTTATATAACTCGCCTCGGTATAGTCTGAACTATTACGCGAGGATAAGAGCGCGGGCTCGCGACTTATCTATCAGAGAGTGTAAACCGGACGTCGTCGTCACTAGTTAACCAGTTAATATGAATATGATAACGAACGAGAAAACAAAGAAGACGGGAGACGGACGTCGATAATAGAGGGAGACGTCGACGTCGCCTAAGAGGATTGACCTGACCTGGCCAGCTAGAGACCTAGCCGAAGTCTAGCTTGTCAGATTTAGAAAAAATTAAAATTCAACCCAAAGGACACCCTCTGGAGCAACACGGGACATGCTACCATCTGTGAGCACAATATGCTAAGGAAGGGGAAGATGATGCATTGTGGCTAGACTAAGCGGGGCTATGAATATCAGCCGTCGTCACATGACTCGGTGACAGGAATATAAGTATGTATAAGAGATAAAGAGAACAAATTAAAAAAGTGTCGAGGTTAACTACCTGCAAGAAAGGAGGCCAGAGGCCGAATGGAGCGACGAAATCAGGCAATATCCATCTGATCATAGTTCTCGGGGTCATGGTCGAAGCTTAACTCAGACCCCCCTGATCCTTGTTGTGCCCGACGAGATGCGTGTCTGGAGGAGGCGGGTGACATCAAGGCCGCTTTCGTCATCAGGTACACCAGTAGACCAAGCACTTGTTCAAACCCATTTGCAACGACACCGACTAGCTTGAAAGACCACTGTAAACATTAGAATCAGGGTTACTAACACGATTTAGATACACTTACCTGAGACTTATTGTCCAGCTTCATGAACGTGAAATTCATAGCATCGGTGGAGATACCGTAGACGGTGGTGTCTGCTTTGCCAAGGTCTTTACGCTGCTTGTGGACGCACCCTTTTGCTAGATCAGCCTAAGACTGCGTTATGACGACGACATCGTGAGGTACTTACCCATATATGCCAGCGCCTGCGGAACCCCTTCACTAGCACTGTTCGGTCTCTTGGCCTCCATGATGACAACGTTCAAGTCGAGGTCTTCCTCCTCTCCATACCAGATGCCATAGTCGGGACTCCCTGACAGCATCCGTGTCTTCCCCTTCCATTTCACGGACTTCTTACAGGTTCGAGTGATATGCTTATTAAGCGCATCATTTTTCGTTGCCCGTTTAGCCTTTAAGTTCTTGTTGCCGTGATGCAATGAGGTGGGTTGCTGTAATAGATAGGTGGAATCTGGGGGAGAGTGAGTTCGAAGTGAGGGTTGATAATTAGTGATAGGAAGGCGATGGGGAAGTGAATGAGAAGTGAGGCTGAAGTGAGTTCAAAGAAGAGTGGTGTTGATGTGGTGTGGATGCTTGCGGTCGTAGTATAAAAGGTGCAAGTGCGGTAGAAACGGGAAGTTCAGGGCAACAAAGACAGCATTGGCGTGTGTGATGATATGAAAGTTGGGAAGGAACTGCGATTTATTTAAATACCCACGACGTTCAGCAATATAACCTATGTTTTATTGTTGTTGATAAGAAAGTTGAAAATTTACAAGAATATCATTCCTGCTGAGAAAAGTAAACGGGCTTCGCTACTCAATGTATGACACAATACTGCACGGCCCTTGTAGTTGGGGAATTCATTTATAGCATCAAGATGCAGACCGCAAGCACGGCACTGACAAGGCTGAGCGGAATTGGTAGATGAACAGGAACGCCACTGGTAGGCGGCTTGGAATCGTCGCACATGAATGGAACGTCCGGCAAACGACCCATGCTCTGGAGCTCAACGAATGGCGTGCAGTTAAAACTAGAGTTGACTGATGGACTAACTCCAAATGAACGTACGGCCGATGGAGGAAATTGACTGTCCCAAGGGCCCTTCTGCTGCGCGACAAAAGGATCACTATTTGTTTGGGTAAGCTTTCATGACCACTCTATAGCTGCGAGGGAGCAACACATACAAGAATGCATTTCCTACAGTAACGTCGGAAATCCGAATACGCGAGACATTCTTTGGCCAGTACCAAGTCTGAACGCGATTGCCTTTGTCGTTGACACCGTAAATCGAGGTCAAATTCAGATCGGGTGCGCCGACAATGTCGAGGTCAAAGCCACCTGTCCAATCCACAGCTTTGGGGGGAAGAGTGATAGATTTCATGGGATGGGTCTCCCATCGTTGCTGGATGTTAAGAGAGCGGAGATCATCAAACGGGATTTCAAGGTCAGTGATAGAAATGGAGCTTGATAACTTCAGAGTATCAACCTTGAGTGTCTGAAGCTGTGCGCTACGCTTAAGATCCGTAATACCATGGAGGGAAAGTTCTTTGATGGTCATTGCCGTTGTCGAGGAGCCTCCTAGAGTGAGAGATGAATTGTCATTGATGTGGAGGTGTTTGGCAGAGATGAAACCAATAGCAATTTCGTTGACATTCGGGAAGGGGCCTTGGATGAAAACCTGACTCATGTTGAGTTGATTATCAGTCAAGCTATCGAGCGAGTCGATTTTCATGGCGTCAATACTCATGGCTGTCACATTGCGCAACCCTGTGTGGTGGAGAGTCGTGAGATTCGGGGGGCTAAGCGTAATGCTTGGCGCAAAGTTCAGACTCGAGATATCAAGGTAGGTCAGATTGTAGGCCCGTTTCCCTACCTCAAAGTAGTCCCTCGCGGATTTGAGACTCGGAAGCGAGAGGTTGACCACTTTGGTTCCGTAGTATCCAATTTCGACTGCATCGACTACCTCCAAAGATGAACTGGAGAGCGTGTAATAGGGTTGGGTGACATCGTCACTCTGCATAAGAGGAGATTCCCCGAGGGTGCCTGCAATCATTTCAACACCGTCGAGGTTGATATGGACCGTGCCATTGTCAGCAAATGGACCGATTCCGACGTGTCCGTAGACGATTCGACAGTTCTGACGAAGTTTATCAGCATCAGCCACGGACTTGATCCAGGTGGAGCTGCAATTGGCAGCGAAGGCATCTGGCAAGGTAAGTTCCAGGCACTGAGTTCACCACAACCAAACAGACACTTTACTCACTTGAGCAGCATATCCATACGGTTAGCAGTGGTGCAATCAGCGATGCACGGGAGAGCCCGAGCATATTGGTGATATTAGACCCGGAAACCGTAGATCACAGTTCAAAACGGCTGGGGCACTTCCATATGTAGAAATGAACTTCACCCCCTGAAAAGAAAAATATGGACGCCCCAGACTGCCCAGACTGCCCAGGTGTACTAGTCCAGCCAATCCAATAGTGCACAAGGAATAACCCATAATATCGGGCCCTGGGAGATTTGATTGGGGTAGGGCTGGTGGGGTGGAGGGGGTGAACTGCGCCCGAGGTCTTGGCGAACGTGACGGGAGATGAGGCCAACAGGTCGCCCGAAGGAAAGGGTCCGAGAGTGGCCGGGTGGGGAGGAGGTTTGGGGGTTTCCCTTTTGGGAGCCGCCGAGGTTGTCACCTGACTATGCAAATATATAACATATACCATCGATCGTAGTGTAGCCTTGTAGTTTATAATTGAGAAGTCAAAGATGAAACATTAAAAGACTTCCCACAGAAGGCTCAAAAAAGACTATTCAAATTAGATTTCGATCTAATAGGGAGAGCATCATGCACGAGTGCTTCCCTATCGCAAAGAGATGTGCCAAAGTGAGGATTTGCTATCTCAGGTGGATAGCTGGCTGTGAATCGAAGGAATGTATCAAATGCCGCATCACCTTTGATGGCAAAGCAGAAAACTCGAGAAATCCGAAGTTCGAGCTTATCATTGGGCCGGTCGTAACAGGCTTGGATGATCCGCCTATGTCGAGGCCCGAAGAGAGAAAGCAAGAGTACCTATATAGAAAGAGATTGTTAGGATAGGGAGTACTGGGTGATATAGTTTATCTCACTAGGAATAAACGATAGGTCTCGAACCCGGCTGAGTTCGGCGGAACGCGACGACCTGAGCGATTGATCCGAGCTCACTCTGTAGTAGACTGCCTTCCTTGCCGCTCCCCTCTGTGCAGATGATGAGACGGACGGAAGGTCCAGCGAGGTCTTCACCATCCCACCATTCTTCTAACAAACAAGTTCTCCAGCCTGGGGTATGAACGCCTCGACATTATCCACTCGTAGAGACAAGGAATCCCTCATTGCCGCCAGCGAACTCTTCGAAACTATACGTCATTAGAACACCTCTCGTACAGGCGGGCTTTCACCGAGTTGGCCTTAGAGGCCGAGACCTTCCGGGTTTGATGTCCTCCTTAGAAATCGGCATGAAAAGCCATGAGGTCTCGGGATCTTCGTTGTTTGGGTCGAAACCCTCAGCGGAGACTCCTAGGTCTAGAATCTCAGATTCTGTGAGATTTGCGTGGTCGATCACCTCCAACGTATTCAGGATATTGACCACAACATCCTTTATCTTGGGGGGCGGGGAAGAGGTGGGTGTCATTGGAGCTTGTTCAACGTTTAAAAAATCCGGACCGCTTCCAATATTATTCGAAATGCGGGAGATGGAGGTGAATGGAGAGATAGGTGGGATGGGATTTGGGATTTGGGACGAAAAAGCTTGTCCCGCAAATTTTGGGGATCAAAGTGATGTGGTCAACTGTTCAGCATTACGTCCTAGAACTGTCTTTTTTTATATCCTTTTTGATGACTTCAAGCTTTGATAAAATCCCCATCTCACAGAAATCCAAAATACCTTATAGCCACTGTTCTGCGATATGGTCAAGTGGGGAAAGATCTCGAGTGAGTTCGATATATATGTTCGATATATATGTACGTGAAGAAGTAGATGGGGAGCTAATCATGCATTGCAGATTTGGCATATATCGGCAACTCCCTGTGAACCAGAGCTATTTATATTTAGTATACATATTTAATATGTGTGTTTTTCGTCTATTCCGGATAAATAGTTAGTGAAAGATAAGTTGTGCTCGTCGCCGTAAAGCACGCAATCCACTTTTATACTTCTTTCTCTTGCATCTACTCTGTAGAGGTATACGAAAGAGTGAGAATTAATTCTCCGTTGTACTGCATTAACATTAGATTGTCTATAGTATCTATAACATCTATAATATAATACCTATAATATCTATGTTGTATAATATCTTATGTTCAGTAGAAGTGTACAACTTCATCTCCCGCCATCAGGGTCATGGATGGCATCATCCGCTCCACATTTCCACTCTCCACATTGGATTTATATAACTACGCACTAGGGAGTGCGAGGGAGTACGTAGTTATAGACTCTTACCTTCATCCCTCTCCCCTTCACCTCATGAAATTAAACACTGCCCTGGTCGGCCTCATCGCCGAAGGCGTTATTGCCCTCAATCTCCAATCCATGCAATCAGCCCTTCAATCCGTATTAAAACATAGCGAAGCAGAACCACGCAAACCAAATATTCTCTTCATAATAACCGATGACCAAGACCTCCAACTCGACTCCATATCATACACTCCCCTAATCACAAAGCACATCCGCGACCAGGGCACATTCTTCCGCAACCATTTTGTCACAACAGCCCTATGCTGTCCATCACGCGTGAGTCTATGGACCGGTCGCCAGGCACATAACACAAATGTGACCGATGTCCATCCGCCCTACGGTGGATATCCCAAATTCGTCGAGCGCGGCTTCAACGATGATTTCCTCCCGCTTTGGCTGCAAGGGGCGGGGTATGATACATATTACACGGGAAAAATGTTCAACGCACATACGGTGGACAACTACCACAGCCCACACATCAATGGATTCAACGCATCTGATTTCCTTCTCGATCCATATACTTATTCTTATCGGAATTCGACTTACCAGCGGAACCATGAACCACCTGTCAGCCACGAGGGCGAACATACCATCGACGTGATCACGGGAAAAGCACTGGGTTTCCTCGATGATGCATTAGCTGGCGAGAGGCCCTTCTTCCTGGCCGTGTCTCCTGTTGCACCACATTCGAATGTCGATCCGGGCAATATTACATCGGAGAACTTTTACATGTCCGCGCCGATCCCCCTCGAACGACACGAACATCTGTTCCAGGATGTGAGGATACCCCGCACGGCTAATTTCAATTCGGACCAGGTGAGCGCGGCTTTGCTTTGAATTAACGTGTTCGTGTTCGGCAATTGTGACTGACCTTATTTTTGTTGCGCAGCCAAGTGGAGTCAGCTGGGTTCACGATCTCCCCCTGCAGAACCAATCGGTTGTCGACTATCACGATCACTTTTATCGCTCGCGTCTGCGCGCCTTGCAGGGTGTTGATGAATTGGTTGATGGGCTTGTTACCCGACTAGAGGAGAGTGGCCAATTGGACAATACTTATATTATCTATACCTCGGATAATGGATTCCATATTGGTCAACATAGACTGCCGCCCGGGAAAACCTGTGGGTTTGAGGAGGATATTCGCGTTCCCTTGTTCATTCGTGGACCAGGCGTTACCAAGGGATATGTACAGGATGCAGTGACTACTCATGTCGATTTAGCGCCGACATTGTTCCACCTTGCGGGTATTCCAGCGAGGGATGATTTCGATGGTACGGCCATTCCTGTGACGCCAGAGTTTGAGGGGGAGCGCCATGAACATGTTACGGTGGAGTATTGGGGGTCTGCTGTCGTGGAAGGTGCTTATAGCGGCATTGGTAAGTCCAGGCAATATTTTCATGGTCTCTGCGAAATATGCGATACTAATCCCCAGACAGGCCCCGGAGGCTCAACCATGATCCCAAACAACACCTACAAATCTGTCCGTTTACTTGGAGAGGGCTACAATCTGTACTACTCTGTCTGGTGTAATAACGAGCACGAACTGTACGATCTGTCGGTCAGTAAATAGTACCTTGATTCTTCATCACAACGACTGACCTTTTTGCAGACTGATCCGTACCAGCTGAATAATCTGTACCCGACCACCTCCCATGCAGGTATCAATGAGACCCGTATTCTCGGTCGCAGTTTGAACCAGGCCATCAACCGACTTGATGCTCTTTTGATGGTCCTGAAGTCTTGCCAGGGTGTGACTTGCATCCAGCCTTGGGATGTCCTCCAACCGGTAGACCCAGTTAGTACTCTCCAACATGCCTTGAACAAGGAGTATGATGGCTTTTATGGCGCACAGCCTCAGGTCTCGTTTGACTGGTGTGATTCGGGATACATCGTGGAAGCGGAAGGTGCACAGGTGCCGTTGACTAGTCGACACGGCGTGTCTTGGGATGTGTGGGTGTAAATGAAATTTAATTAACTCTAGGGATTTAAATATTGATCTAAATTGATTACCTTTGAGGACTATTTCAGAATTTAGGTGTAGTATTTACTAGGAGGGGTTGAATGTTGACGGCAAGTATGAGCATCCGAATCAACGCCATAGACTTCCGGATTAACCAAAGTCAAGAAGGAGAGCTCCCATCAAATAGAAATCAAAGCATCATCTCCATATCCCAAGGCCAATAGCCAAATGCGCCCTCGGAAAATCCCCTCAGATAGTGATTGCGCCATATCTCCCCGTGTCGCGACATCAAAAAGTCGCATTGGCACGCATTTTGGTTGTTTTTTTTTAGCCCATTTCTAGTTAATTGACCTACGCAATCCTTTATCTTAGCTGTTTCCTCTTTTCTATAAGAGTAGTACCCAACCCGCCCGGAGAGTTCCTATACATTCGCCAATCTAGAAGTTGATCGCCCCCATATACAACATACTGGCTGTTTTGTTCGTTTATTCATTTATCTTTTTGGCAAGCTTCTTTAAATCACAAGATGGCAGACCAAGATATCTTCGATGAGAAACACAGAATAGGCGAGCAGGTCAACGACTCACCTCCGAGTGAGAGTGAGCTTGACCATATCGTCAAAGACTGGGATGTGGAAGAATCGGCCGTTCGGAGAAAGTACGTGTAGTTAACGGTTATTACACATCGACTATATGCATCCTGCTAATAAGCTCCTGCCAGGGTCGACTTTATCCTCATCCCTATTCTAGCAGTCGCCTTTTTCGCCTTGCAGATGGATCGCGGGAATATTAGCGCCGTCTTAACATCGACCATCACTAAAGACCTCAATATCACAACAAATCAAATTAATATCGGATCACAGCTGCTGTCAGCGGGCATTGTTCTCTCTGAAATTCCATCGAATATTATTATGCAGCGAATAGGACCCCGTGTCTGGTTGTCGGGGCAGTTGTTCGCCTGGGGCTTGGTTGCTACCTTCCAGGCTTTTGTTCAGTCGTATCCTGGGTACCTGGTTACGAGAATTCTGCTAGGATTCTGCGAGGGCGGGTTTATTCCTGGTATGGAAATTGCTATTTGCGCTTGGATAACCAACTGACAACCCGCAGGCGCTCTATACTACCTTTCCACCTGGTATAAGAAGGATGAGACTAGTCTTCGCACCAGTCTTTTCTTTTATGGGCAGATGTTTGCATCGGCTACATCCAGCTTGATATCAGCTGGTCTTCTGCAGCTGAACGGCACCCATGGTATGGAGGGATGGAGATGGATCTTCCTGGGTAAGTGCAGATCGGAACTATATCGGAACTATAGATCCTGCCAACCCGAGCTCGTCTAATGAACACTCTAGTCGAGGGCTTGATAACCCTCTTCATTGCAATCGTTTTCACTCTCCTTGTGCCTCCATCGGCTGGAGACGGGCGTCCATTGATCGCTTTCGGGCGCTGGAGTTACTTCACCGAGCGCGAGTCGCACATCATCCGCAACCGCGTTCTGCTAGATGACCCCCTCAAGGCCAAAGGGCATATCCAGATTTCCGGCTCTGATATTTGGCAGACCATCAAGCAGCCACGCATCCTGCAACACGTTTTTGTGACCTTGGTGGCCATGTCTGGCTTCTCGGGTCTAACCCAATACACTCCCAGCATGATCAAATCGCTGGGCTTCGGTGCCGTCAGGGCAAATGCATTGGCTTCTGTTCCTGTATACTGTAGTATGATCTGGCTGATTGGTCTGTCTTTTGCTGCGTGAGTACTTGCTATGACCATCATCTTAGTGAACCGGATTCTAACCATTGACAGAGACAAAACGAGACACCGCGGACCCTTTGTGCTCCTGGCTATCACTTGGAATGTGATTTCGTACGCTTGTCTTCGAACGAGTAACCCTCACGATTCCCAATGGCACCGGTACGGCGTCATTGCCGTCGCTAACATCTCGTACTGCAGCATGCAGTAAGTTCTCTGCCCTCCCATGTCTATAATCCGCTCTGACCAGATATTAGTATCTTGAATGTCGGCTGGTTGTCATTCTACTGCCGAACACCCCAGGAACGAAGTGTTGCCATGGCGTTGGTGGTCATGGCTGCTAACTGTGCTGGTATCGCTGGGTCGCAGATTTTCCGCACTTCCGATGCCCCAAAGTACTTACATGGTCTCACTGCAATCTGCTCGATAGCTGGTGCCTCGTGGATCCTCACTTTCGTTCTTTGTGTTCAGTATTATTTCCGCCGACAAAAGGCTGTTTCTTCGGATACTGCAGAGGCGAAACCTTAATAAGATTCCGAGGGCTTCGGGTTTCAACGCCTGCAATTATTAATCTCTGATTTTGATTCCATGCAAGAAGGAAGATATTATTCGATGCAAAACGGTTGTCTGCCCAGCAGAATGTCCGGTAGTAATTCCTTCGAGCTACTTTCAGACAGATACTACAATACTACCGGAACATAGCCCCATCAGTACATACCTAGGTAAGTCAAATATGGCCAAAAGAACAAAATCCAGATCCCCCAGAAACCTTATCCTGCGATGTAAAATTGGTCGAAAACCGGGAAGTTTGATCGATCCGAACTTTTTAGGGGCAAAAGAGTTATTTTGGCAGCCACTAAGGGGTTCAAATGGCCTAATTAGGTATAGCGGTATAACTTTGGGCGACACTAGCACCACGCTAGCGCCTAAACAGGCTAGAGAGTATCGCTTAGTCCTTCAAAATACAAACCTTGGAAGAAAAGGCCAATAGGATGCTTCCGTTTCCACGCGATGCATGCAATTATCCGAAATGGCTTTGGACTGCACTCTGGCCCAAAACTGCCCAGACCCTGAAAATAAATTCTTGTATATGAAGGCGCTGGCCGCTCCATCTGGGCCTCTTATCCATCTTTTATCCCTCTTTTCACTATTTCCATTCCTGTCGCTCGTTTGACTATATACCCCGACATTCTTTAAATCAATACAATATGCGTATCCAATCTTTCGCCCTTTTGGCTGGTGCCACTGCCGCTATCGCTGCCGAGACAGTCTCTCTTTTCCTAATTGGCATCGATGAGCAGCCGCTTGAGGGCAAGGTCATTGGCACTGTAAGCACAACCATCCCTCTATCAATCTACCACAACAACCTAACCAATATTATCCCAGACCGATTCTATGACCAAATATCTTATCAAGTGTGCTGCTGGCGTTGACTCCACCGAATGCGGCCTTCCCTCTAATGGCATAACCGTGGCCCAAGGCTCTTCAACCGTCAGCATGGCATACAGCACGGGACGTATGTGAGTATATCCAGCCCTACAAGGAATCCACGTCTCCCCCCACAAGTCATAGCTGATCATTTCCTGAAACAGGTCTATCGCCGAGAACTGCAATTATGATTCCGTAAGCGTGACCTGCGCCGTAAGCCTCGACGAGGAAGGCCTAACCACCACCTTCGCCTCCGCCGTCGCCCTCACTGAAATCCCCGGTGGTGGCGCTTTGATGCCTGTCACTATCACCGGAACTGGAACGGAGAAGGCTGCCCCCACTACTGGTGCCTCCGTATCGGCTTCTACCGCTGCCTCGACTGGCGGCGCTACTTTGACAACCTCCGCTTCAACTACCGGTGGTGCTAGCACTATCGAGTCCTCCGATAGCAGCAGTGCTGCTGCCACCAGTCAGACTGAATCTGGTAACGCTGCTATGCCTATGATTACTGGAAACGCGCGCTGGGCTGCCGGTGGTGTTGCAGCTGCATTGGCTCTTGCCGCGCTTTGATCATCTGGACGTTGGTTTGGAATGAGATTGGAGGTGTATAGACGTGGCTCGGTTGAAGCCTCTCACTTGACAAGAAATATGTACTTCCACATGTATCCTATGCAATATACGAAGCGTGATACTTTTTCTTTAATTTGGGTCTTATCAACCTAATCCGAATCTATATTCTTAGCAATCGAATATGTACCTCGTATTTATGTCACACAATGTGGGATCTCGAAATATGTACACTAGGCCTTGACAAGTCCCGCAGCACCGGTGCTGTCACAGCACTAGGCCCTTGGTTCGGTACTGCAGTGCTACGGCGGGAGTGCTACAGCACTATAAATAGTGCAGACACGAATAACCTCGTGATATGTATAAGTAATGTAGAAAAGCTAGTAGGTTTAGGTACTTTGTGTATATGCGCCTCCAAGTCGAATAAGGCGCAATTAAACGTTGGTAATGTATTTGAACTAATTCCAACATATTCTTTTTCTGCCAACTCCAAGATTACTTATGCAAAAGGTAACTTCTGTTACTTCTATAATTGGTTCGCTCTCATTGCGGATAACAACACCACAGCCCCGCGGGCGTACTTACAAAAGAGCCCTATTCAGCCGATTTTTTGGGCAAAGTTCTTTAGCACGTCAAACAGTTGTACACAGATCAAGTCTGGTCAAAGTGCGATCTGACACCGATCTTGCTTTGTTTCCGCCACTAGGATACGGACTACAGACTGCGGCAGGAGCCATTCTGAATACCCTCAATATGCAGGCCGGAAAGACAGTAGCAATATTCGGCTTAGTAGGGATGAGCGTTCCTTATTGGATTAAGCCAGGCACTTGAGTTGTTTAAATTTGACAAATGTTATTAGAATAGACCCTATAGCCAAACCATCGACATCACCGCCCAAATGATCTTTCTAGAAATTCAACAAGTCAACCGCACCCTATTTAAAGAAGAGCCGCAGCAGCACAAAGTCCAGCAACCACACAAGCTATGTTACCAGACATTTTCTGAGCAGCGCCAGTATAAATAGGAGAAGCAGAAGCAGAAGCAGACGCGGTAGCAGAAGAGCGACTCCAGGAGCCGGCCGTAGACTTAGTAGGCATAGTTATGTTCTTCTTGTCACCCATACCGATAGCAGCGATACCGCTCGGGGTACCCATAGCAGTCTTCTTTCCAACCTATCAATACAAGCAGCATCAGCCCTGTGAAAAAAGGGGCGAAGAAGCACCCAACAAAAAGAATGAAACGCAAAAAATTATCTAATTTACCTCGACGATAGCAGGACCAGCAACAATATTGTCATCAGTCGCCTGCTTGTTGCCCTGGGTCAGGACGACGTAGCTCTGCCCGGAAATGCCCTCGGGGATAGTGACGGTGAACTTTCCACCACCCATAGACTTGAGGGGAGTCCAGACTGGGCCGGTGACGGTAATAAAGGCGGCGTGAATACCGCTAACGCTTGTGTCGAACCCGCTACCGGCTACCAGTTGCACCTCCGAGCCTGTCATGACGGCGTCCATCGAACTCATCGTGAGTGCGGGGAAGGCCTTCACTGGCAGTGCACCGTTGCTGGAGGGACAGGAGGCGATAAAGGGGGATGCAACGGTGTATACTTCGTTGAGCCCGAGAGGGTTGTCGAAGGCCTGGGCGAAGGGGACTTCGCCGACCGCGGCGCGCAGGTACGCGCTGTGTCGGGCTTCTGTGGTGAGGATGCTGCCAGCCGCTGTCAGGTAGTTCTCGCTCATGATAGAGGCTGCGGCTCCGAGGTAGGCGCTGACTCCGACACCTAGAGAGGTTAATAGTGAGAATTGTTGGTGGGGTTGGACGATTCCTTACCCTCAAGGACACTGGCGAGGGCCAGGAAGCCGTTGACGTCGGCAGATGGGAAGTTGTAGGTGCAGCGGGCAACGGGAGAGGCGCCGGCAGCTGAAAAAAGTCAGAATATTGTTCTTTATTCCGCAGTTTGAATGACAGGGACATGCCCTTGAGCGCGGAGGTCAGGAAATCCACGTGTTCCTTCTCATCGGAAGCAACTTCCTTTAGGTTGGCATAGAAAGGATCCTTCATGCCAGCCTTGACGAAATCCTCCTGGGTGAAGTTCTTAAGACCCTCCTCATAGAAAGAGGCCTCGAGATGCTCAAGAGTAAGAGCATAGTTAAGGATATCGGCTATCGAAGACAAACGTTAGAGCAAGAACAATCAATTGCTTTGGAAGTTGTGTACCGTCGCTGACAGCGCGCTTTGAGACAAGGCCGGCGTTGGCAAGACCGATGGCAGCACTGGTGAGGGCAATGTTGGTCAACTTCATTATCGGAGTAGTAGAGCTTTGATTTTAGATTGGAAGTCTTTTTTGTTTTTAAACAATGATGGCAAATCTACTTTCCAGTGACAGGGACATGCCTTTTATAGTTATTCTGTCAGGAAATAGGTAACCTGATGCATGAACGCTTATTTTGGATTCGGGTATTAAAATTGCCTGGCTAAACAGAGACTAGTCATCATTTTCCTTCTTTTGTAGGTTTGTACGCGATATAGTTACCGTTCTTGGGGGCAAGTTCTAAGATCGGCCGTAGAGAATACCTGATCGAGACAGGAAGGGTTAACGGAAGAGTTGGATGGATGTCAACAATAACTTTAATGGAGAAGAGAGGAAGACACGACCTCCACGCGATATCATCTGCAGGGACCCGTGGGGATCAAGCCTGCCTAGCTAGAGAACTATTCCCAGGTTGGTCATGCCAAGGGATACAAATGGCCTAGCTTTGCATGGCGGAGAACTTTATTAAGTTCTCGGACTTTTAGCTGCAGTAATGGTGCTGGGTTCTGGTCGTGAGCGAGAGCGAAAGCGAGACTGTAGGGAGGAACGGTAGGGGGAACAGCGAGACCGGGACAGATAACGAAAACGAATGCGAGAGCGAAATCAAGCCAAGCCTCAACATGAACCCGGAGGGAAGCTAACTATGCCGGGGTAACTATTTGCGCATGAAAGTGCCCGTTCTTGGGCATTGAGGAGTTATGCTAGAAGCACGACAAATGACGGCATTTAGCATACACGTCATTACATGTGTTTTAATGCGAGCGAATGTTACTGACTTCAACACCACTCAGTACTCTCAATATTACTTCTAATGACATATGGATTGCATATGGCTTTGCCACAAGATTATTCGACTTTATACCAAGACCGTCTGGGCTAAACGAGGCGCAGCTAGTACATTGTTTGTGGAGGTTCGCATACGCAAATAAATAGAAGATAGCTGCCTAGTCTGGCAAAGTCATTCAGAATGGACAGGCTAGGGATGTATAGCCGATACATTCGGTTAGTTTACCATGATTGCTGACCAGAGGACTAGGCCTCATGTTCGTGGCTCTACTATAACGACAGAACTATTGTGAGCGACGTTGTATCGAGGCCTACGCCATAAGCTGCCGAAAGGGTGATGATTCTCGCGGAGAACACCTGTCGAGACTGTTGACCATGTTCGATATTCTCGAAATCAAAGAGAGACCTCGTAGGAGTGATGACTCCATTGAGAATGCATGCTGTGCAGGTTGAGAGGGAAAGTGGAAGCCACTCAGCAGATCCTCCAGGAACCAGTGCTAGGCGACCTACAGACAATCTGCAAGGGCCCACGACAAATTCCTAGGTAGGGAACTTCATCCAATTCTTGTAGAGCTTTATAATTTGCGTATCAAGATACAGTACCATGCGAACGCCTGTTAAGACGCCTATGAATTTAGTGCGGCCCGCGCAATAGGTGACCTGCGTCAAGGTTTCGTTCAGGTTGTAAACGAAGATTACATTTTTAAGTTTGGTTTTGTGTGCTTGGTGCCTTGAAAGACCGAGGACGTCAACATACCATCTCTAAAATTGATTGAACTCATATGCAAACATACTAAGCCTAATCGGGAGCTATCCGCAAGCCTCCCAAGGTTCACTAATAAGCTTGTTCCACCTGACCAGCTGGGCAAGCTTCTTCCTCCTGATACATTCCCCCAGTGTCACATTCTATTCTCTTCATCTTCTCTCAGCCTCCACCATGTCCTTTCAAGAAATTCTTCAACCTGACTCAGATCATCCACCCGGTCCGGCTGTTTTCTTCCTTGAGGAAACCGAAACCCATCAATATTCCAACTGTTATAATGTATAAACTCGTAGTCTCCAAGTAGACATTTGGATACATTGGACAGAAGGCAAGGGTCTATTGACGAATGGATGTCTTCGCCCTAGAAGAGAATTGATATACCGGTTCACCGAGCATCTATCAACTCCGAACGAGGTGTTTCCTGAGGTCTTTTTCTTCGTCTTTGAATTAAGAAGCATGATATGAATAGAAAACTGCTCGGTTGATAAGATTGATGAATAATAACAAACAGTTATGGAGATGCCCCATCAAAGTTTGTTTCTTGTCCAATCAGAGCCGTTTCCATAACTTTCTGGAACCGCCTTTCCCCTGTCGGGCATAAGCCGGCATAAACCACGGGCTTGGCATTCCTTTAACTCCGATGCAGCAAGTAAGCACTAACCATCTTAAATCCCCAGGGTAAGTAGATATCCAAGTCATAGTTACTTCTTGAAAACATGTATGTGATATCACCGCTATTGCTTACCGTTTTATCACCGATTTTTGCTGGTGGTTTGCAATATATTCGCCTCCAAATGGAATTCCTTCGCCGGATATAACAATTAAGGCCGAGATGACAACCCACTTGATGACAATCCACTCCACGGGTCAAGTGGGCCTTTTTCTTCACGATGATCACGTCGCCACAGAGATTCGAAGAACCCTCCGAGACGGAGCTCGATCTCTCCGCGTGGGTGGTTTAAAGGAATGGGGGACCCTGCAGGAATGGCTCGTCGATCATATCAGTTCAATCCATTAAATCACAAAATAATACTATTTTATACATCTTCATTATGTCTTCTACCGATTACAAGTTCGAAGGATGGGTAGGCCTCGGCCCCGAAGCCGCCCAGGGCAAGATGGTCTGGCAGGAATTCGAGCCTAAGCCATGGGAGGAGACCGATGTCGATATCAAGGTCACTCACTGTGGTATCTGTGGCTCGGATTTGCACACCCTGCGCAGTGGATGGGTATGGCGCATCCCTCTTGGACATGTTCGGCATTGAATCACGTTGCTAATACCGGTCTTCCACAGGGCCCCACCAACTACCCTTGCTGCGTCGGCCACGAGGTTGTCGGAATCGCTGTCCGCGTCGGCACCCAGGTCAAGGGAGATATCAAGGTCGGTGATCGTGTCGGTGTCGGCGCGCAGAGCGGCTCGTGTGAGAACAAGGATGGCGACTGTGAATCCTGCGCGTCTGGTCTGGAACAACACTGCAGTAAGATGGTCGGCACATACAACGGTACCTATGCCAACGGGGGCAAGTCGTACGGTGGTTACTCCACATACAACCGCTCTCCTTCGCACTTCGTGATTAAGATCCCGGATGCTATCTCCTCTGCCGATGCCGCGCCTATGCTCTGCGGTGGTATTACTACCTACTCGCCTCTCAAGCGGAATGGCTGTGGCCCCGGAAAGACTGTCGGTATTGTTGGCGTCGGTGGTCTTGGTCACTTTGCTATCTTGTTCGCCAAGGCGCTCGGTGCGGATCGCGTCGTCGCCATCTCCCGCAAGTCTGACAAGAAGGAGGATGCACTCAAGCTTGGTGCGGATGACTTCATCGCTACCGGTGAGGACGAGGACTGGGCTACCCGCCACGCTAGCTCTCTCGACTTGATCATCTCCACTGCCTCTTCGTCCAAGATGCCTATTGTCCAGTACTGTGGTCTTCTGCGTGTTCACGGTACTTTCATTCAGCTCGGTGCCCCCGAGGATGGTGCTCTTGAGATCCCGGCGTTCGTGCTCATCATCAAGGGTCTCAAGCTTGGTGGCTCGTTGATTGGTAGCCCCGATGAGATCCGGGAGATGTTGGAACTGGCTGCTGCTAAGGGTGTCAAGCCTTGGATCCAGGAGCGCCCAATGAAGGATGCCAACCAGGCCATTGTGGATATGGATAAGGGTGATGCCCGTTACCGCTATGTTCTCACGAATGAGCAGTAAGTCGGTCAATTATGAATGAGTGATGAATATGTGTGGGCGTTTGAGGCGATGTTAGAAGCAGTTGAATTTAGAAAGAAATTAGAGAACCAAATCAATGATCTGTATATGCATACATATTCTTACCGTGTTTATAAGTGTCCGTTTGCCGCCAGGGTCCCCGGGGCCTCATTCATCAGCGATGTCATCGCTTACCAATCTGTTTGATCTGTTTGATTACCAATTTACTTTTGCTTCATATCTCACTCTTTTCGGAATCAGTTGCTGAGATTAAGCTCTCTTACGTCGTCCCTAATATTCTCGATGAAGCCCTGGTCACACTGTCCACCAAGGGCATACAACTACTGGGTATAGATACTGGTTACAGGTTGTAGCTAGGCACTCGTGCTAAACGAAATATGTATTACTTTTTGACTAACTGAGTCTCTAGACAACCTTGGAATCAAATGAGCATGGTTCAACTTGAATACTGTTGATCACATTGCGATGGGTTCCGGCATTCTCACACCATCTACTGCTTCGAAGGTCATGTAAAAGAAAAGACATTGGAATAATATGATATCGCGAAAGTCTCCAAACCAAAGTTCCATTTTGAGAGTTTGTGTTATGACGGCCCAACACCGTTCTCCCGTGCATTATATACCGTCCGGTATGTTGCCAGGGGAGAACGACATCATGCTCGACCTCGGTCCAACGTGGAATTGAAGCATGATTTATCAACTGATCTTCAACTATGGCTCAGAAGGGAAGGTATTCAGTGTTGGACATCTGATCCAAGAGAAGGGAAAAGAGGAGGACATGGAGGTTCCAGGCGGTGATGAAGGGAAAATGACTTGGACTTCGTCTTGTCGAAGGCATCCGTCTCACTCTCATTGATCTTCCTTTCATCCATCACTCTTTCATCCACCTCCCTTTCTTTGTCACTATCCCCTCAAACCGTCAGAAAGACGCTTGTTTTCCAGTTGCAACCAAACAGCCTTCGGAGGTCTCCAGACTTTATATCACGTACATTTCCTTCAACTATCTCTGGGAACTCATGATCCCAATCTAACCAATCTAACACCGCCAAACTCCTGTTCGGTCAGCACATCGCTTCTAATCTTTTCAGAGAGCATAGTCCACAGCCGTGAAAGAGCCTGTCTTCAAACTGTGTCCGTCTTCTCGAACACAAACACACCATCTCTTCAGGTATGGGATCTCCCTCCGACCGGTCTATTCAAGCTAACCACTCCATGTGCCAGCTTGCACGTCCTCAGCAAAAGAAGAACTGTTGCTGGGGATTCTGTATTCCTGTCGAAAAGGTTAATCAACAGCACTCAACCGCACTTACTTATTCCTCTACCCAACATGGATGCTGAATATTGCCCCGTCGACGATGACGGGAATTACATCCAGGTTGATACAATCGTTGCGAGTGGCGATGCAGCACTTGTGGTCCACCGGGAAGATATGGCAATCAAAATGGCAATTGTGTACAGGCATTACACATTGGAGCAAGCGGAGGAGAACCGCGGCATCATCCGACGAGAGCAGGAAGTCTGGCGGCGCATTCAGCCCGACTTTAATACCCCGGTGCAAGGCATCATCCAATGTCTTGGACTTCGCGGAGATACCATCGAGATGAGATACATGCCCGGAGGTACGCTTTTAAAGTGGCTGCAGCACCGAGCGCGACCCAGCATCCAGCTCCAGAAGCGGTGGTTTCGCCAGCTTGCCATCGGTCTCCACAACCTTCATCAACATCGTGTCATCCACGGTGATATTCTTAGTCGCAACATACTGATGGACGGCTCGTTGAATGTTGCAATTTGTGACCTCGGTGCATCGACCCTCATGCCTATGGACACTGTCATGGCGGACGCGGTGGATGCCTACAACTGCTCTATCTGGACAGATCTTTGCCAGCTGGGCCTCGTGTTCTACGATATTGCGACTGGGAGAACCACAGGCATCAGTCTATATGACAACGGTGGCAGTGACAACTCTGTCGCCAGCTTTCCATCGCGGGATATGCTCCCTGCCCTGAGCAAGCGACTCTGGGCCCGGGATATCATTGAGACCTGCTGGAGGGAAGGTGGATATGGGGCTGCAGGTGCGGCGGGAATTCTGGCCAAGCTGGATAAAGTGAAGGCTCCGCGCCGCCGCCGTTAAGATATATCTTCGATTCAGCTTTGCTTCGAACCTTTCTGCAATCTACACAAGCAAACTCGACATAGCTACCACCACTCAATATAGGTGTGCCCAAGGCTTTGCCGACGATGACTTTGCTGTGGAGAATTAATCCGTCAGCTCAATATTTGACAAGGAGGCGAGTTCAATTGCGTCCTTCTTAACATCGGGATCTGGATTGTTTCCTCCTGGTAGACCGTATCCCTGAGATCCTACTGGGAATCACATTCGATCATCCTATGTCAATTCCTTCTAATTTGCTCACCTCTTCGAAACACATTTTCTGTCACGTTCACCCGCTCATCACCTCAGGTTCAACACATCCCGGAAAGGTCTTCATGGGTAGGCATATACACCGAGTCTCCAACAAGCCCTCTTCTTGTGAGATAAGTAACTTAGCATATCAGTCTAGTCACCCCACATGCTCAACCAGAGTCCAAAACATGGCAAGCCTTAGGTGGCTGGGGTGCGAGACACTTGAATGACAACACTCCTTTCACGTTGTGGGATAAAATAAACCGCCAATATTGTGCACCGACGAGAAACGAATTCGGGATTTATAAACATTTCGGTCATAATCAGGTCATCATGAGAAACATTTTAGGTATAGCCGGTGTTCTCTCATGCTAAGATAGACTGTCACTTTAAAGATGTGGTACATATAGAGAGTGCAAGTTCGACAGCATAGCCCGATATCATTCATTTGAATAGTGTGTTGCCTGCAAGCCCCTCCAAAACATTGCGTAGATAGATGGTGAGCGCCCCGTCGCTTTTGTGCCGTCAGGATTACCATATCGGGTCGATTGGATTGTTTCATAGTCGTCTCCCTTCGTGTGTCTTCCATTTACACTCTTTCCTTTCTGGGGGAATATATACTCGTAAGGGGTAGGATTGGTAACCAGGGGTCAATCATATGGCAAAGGAATATATGGCAAAGGAAATGTGGCCTAGTAAAGTCCATGAGACATGCCATTCCATGGTAGAAAAGGTTTATAAGTGAGGGCTTCCATCTTCGAAAATATATAACCAAACCTGCAAGGTGTTGCTGCTGAGACGTCACTTACTAGCGACCTAGTCTTGACTTGAAGAAGCTACAACATGCGCATCAAAGTTCCCGAATTTGACAGAATATGAACAGAAATAAATACCGAAATAAATACAAAAGCACAATGATGAAGTGCGCACGGCCGTTTACCCAACAGAATTAATCCTGCTCGCAATAGCATCAATATGCTCTTCATCCGTGCCACAGCAACCCCCTACCACTTTCAGTCCCGGCAACATATTCAAAAGCTCATTGAACTCTCGAACCCAAACCGAAATATCGCCCCGATCTAGAACCAGAGAGTTATCAAGCTCGTCGTGACTCTTAAGACTTGAATTCCCTCTAATCGACCCGATCCTCGACCTCACATCTGTATGCATACCTCGTACCGCTTTTATAATATAACGCGGATGGGCACAATTCACCCCAAAGTACGTTGTATAATTCTCCGTTAGACGGTCGACTGCTCGAATGGCACTCTCGAGTGTTCTTCCCCCTCGTAGCTGTCCGTCTGTCTCGACGCTAAATGAGACGTGAATAGGGAGATTATACTCCCGCGCTAGACTGACTGCCGCAGTGGCCTCATCGAGATTTGTTACAGTCATGATACATAACATGTCCACGCCTTCTTCAGCGAAAGCGTGAATCTGGGGACCATAATATTCCCGTGCCTGACCGAAGGAGACCGTGCCCGTGGAATCCTGGTAGGCATCTTGAAGAGGTCCAAGGGCCCCACTAATGACCACAGAAGTAGATGGAGTCTTGTTCCGAATGTCATGGAGGATCTTGACTGCTGTGCGGTTCAGGTCCAGGATCTGTGGGATGGAGAGTCCAATTTCGGGAGACCATAAAGGGGAGCCGCGCCACGTTCGAGTTTCGAGGACGACGCCGGTTGAGTGGGCGAGGGCAATATTCACATATTCTTGGTAGATGGACGAGATAGTCTGTCTACCATCTTCCGTATTGAGAAGTGGGAGAGTGGAGAAGCTAGGGAGATCGAGATTGTTTCTGTAGATGAGAGTTGTTACGATTCCGCCTTCGGTGACGAAAAGGTTGGAGGAAGTCAACTGGGGGAGCTTCGATTGCGAGGCCATTTTCTAGACTGGTTATTGCAAATGTTCGCAATGGATGGCGACATATCCACGGATATAAATATGTATTGAACGAGGCTGCCGGGGCATTAGGGCCCCGGGGGTGAACTCCACACTAGTGGCAAACAGTCAGAAGACTACCACCCAAGTCTCCCTGTTGATCCTTGATTTCTTGACAAATCCCCACGTTGTAAGCCCAGTAGATATCCTATGAAGTCGAAGGGTGCCTTTAGATGTTAATTTCAAGGCTGAGGTTGGGTGCGGTGGAGCGTTTCAACAGGACCTCTGTGATCGGCGGTGGTCCACTGTAGCGTTCCGGAAGTTACAAGCGTCCCTGCCCTATTGCGTAGACTAGTCGCGATGTTGACAGAAACGTCAGGTGTCTCTGAGTTGGTCTCCGCTTCAGATGTTTACTTCTCTGTCTGAACATTGATGTCGCAAAGGCGTGAAGATCAAAAGATATGATATTACCTATCGGTTGAATTCGAGAAATGCGGGGGGAACGGCTCGGGCCGTGTCTTTCCACGGATCGCTGAAATCATAAATCTCACCGAATGCATTGAACACCTGAAGAAGGGTCTTGAGCAGTATATTATGGTGATATTGCTCATGAGAAGTAGACAAGGAATGTGAGAGATGAAGGGATATGCCAATAAGTCTTCAATGGTGGGAAAGGACCAATCGGCCATCTGCCCGTGTCCAGGAAGCCAACATTAACCAACCGAACTATAAGTGGCCAAGCTTCTTCTGGAGGTGGGACTTTTACTGATCCGCCAGATGTCGACGGAAATAGATATGTGAACCGAGTATCTCCGAGTCTGAGCTAAGCCGTCCACAGACCCCCTCCCCACCACATTAAGACTCTCGATCAAGCTTCTAGGCCAAGATTACAGCCCTGATACACAGGGTAATGTAGCCTTAAGAGGCCGTACCAAACTTAATCAGAGACGACTGTTCTTCATCAGCCCACGGATTGGCTAGCCACCTCGGCCATTTTGCAGCTGGCTTTCTTCGGTATTCGCTTTTGGAAGGCGTTATAACCAGCTCCCACATTCAGCTCTTCCAAGGTTCTCATGGCAATGCTTATCTTGTATCTCACCCCGAGACGCCTAGATGTGGGAGTCCGATAATCATGGTTTTGCATTTTATCCTGTAAGTTGTTTTAGACCTAGATAATGCCTAACTTGAAGGTATTCGTAAAGGTTGTCCGTCTTTCTGTTTACCCTTCTGTGATATTGACTCAAGTCCTTGACCGAATTTCCGCGGACCAGTCTATTTTTATAGTTCAGTCTAAGAGAGCGAAGGGCTAAAATGAGACCTTGTCAGCAAAGTCCCTCGTATTACTCCGTGGAAATGAGGAATCCATCATATTGCATCATTCGCGATCGTTCGTACTAATTTAATATTAATTTAATACGGCCCCAACCTGTCCAGACGCCATCCGTTTCGTGGTGTGAACAATACAGCAGTTAAAGGCCAAGGGATTCAGATATACTCCGTATTCTGTCCTCCCTTAGCAGTTTGGGGCTTTTCATCTCTAATATCAAGCTATAAACCTCACAGATCTCTTGGCTCTGCGCTTAGAAACAGCTGAACCTGGATTTTTCACGATACGGGGGGGCTTATACTAGTATGTTTTGAAGTATACCCGAGGTAAGCACTACAGATGTACTATGATGAGCTATAACACGAAGATGACATAACCCCGAATCTTTCCTGCCTATTACACAGAGAGTAAATTCATTTAATTAATTAATTATTCTATTCCTCCAACACCAACTTCTCAAACATCGTTCAGGACTGGTGGAATGGTGAAATGATTGGTCAGTCGGTTATCTCGCCCGGGAGGTAATTGGGGGCTAAACGCCCTGCTATCCCAACCCTGCACTTGTCCTCTTCTCTGCATGCGAACTCCCAATATGGTCACGATAAAAACCCACCTCCCCTCAGAGGAGGAGTGGAACATTCATCTACTCCCTTTATGAAACATGCCTTTATCCGAGCCCCGCCAAATCAAGAAACCCCGGTTATCGCTCAGTTGCATCGTCTGCCGACGACGCAAGGTTCGCTGCGGTCGCGAACAGCCAGAATGTGCCAACTGTGTGCGCATGAAAGAGAATTGTGTCTACCGGGCCATGGTCCGTGACGAGTCCACCGGCCGTGTACGACCAGTATCACCGCAGGACAAAGACTCCAGGGACTCTACATCGGATGCCCGTCCAGACCTCTCTTGGCCGCATTGGGGCCGAGACACCAATGCCTCATACCCCGATAAGCCGTCTAGGCCTCCTTCTCGTCCTCAAGTATCCGCCAATGCCAGTCCATCGCCGCAACGACAAGAGCCATACCCAACAGTCCCTTCATGGGAAGAGGCTATACAACTCCCAAGTTATCGCGATGCGAATGCTCCTCAAATTAATGGTAGCTCGACAACTACCCGCGATCCCTCCCCTGCGCCATCAACAAGATTATTCCGGGCCCCGAGTGAGCCTCCCTGCCGCGATTATTTGAGTATACGACGAGGTGGTCGCGTGCGATACGTTGGTCAGACTTTCTGGGGGTTCGTTGCTGGGAAGGTGAGTCTGGCTCGTGGAACAAAGAGGACGGAAATGCAATCTGCGACGGGATGTGTCGCTCGGCGGGACCGCGACTGACCTCAATTGCTCATCCTGTAGGAAAGTCTGAGCGATGATTTCTTCGACGAAAACCGTCATGCCCACCCCGATCTCCCCCTTCCACATATTTCCTCGATGGGGATGTTCAATCTCCTGCGGTCGCTGCCGACCAAACCCGTTAGTGATACCCTGCTCGAGACTTTTTTCCTTGCCGTATGGCCACTTGTTCCCCTCCTACATCCGCCTTCCCTGCAGGCAGACTACGACGAGTTTTGGGAATGGTGTCGGAATAGCGAGAATTCTTTACCTTCGGATAAACTCCGCGATGACCCAACCTTGATCTGCCTGCTCTTTGCAGTCCTATACTGTGGCGCATCTGCCGCGCCGGCAGCCAGCTGGGTGAACACCAACCTGCAGGGTCTACAGAAGGAGACGACAGTGAGCCATCTCAAGTCGGCATATACAACGAGTCTTTCTCTATGTCAATATCAGGAACATCCAACTTTAAATACGCTGGTTTCGAATTTGCTGACGGGACCGTTTCTGGATCGGCCGTTCGAGCCCATGCGTAGCCTGGTTAACGTGAGCACCACGGTGCGCATTGCCCAGACTATGGGGTTGCATCGGGAGGGGGTAGGATCTGCGCTGAGTTCCGTTGATCGGGAAATGCGGCGCCGGGTCTGGTGGCACATTATTTGGCTTGATGTGCAGTCGAGCATCTCCACGGGGCTAACCCCCTGTTGCGGGAACGAGGCCTTGGATGCGGTGGGCATGGTTGGCACTGACAATGCAGAGCCGAGCGATATCCCCGCTGGAATTTCCCCACCCAACGAACTGGTGACTAACAGACAGTCGGTAGCCATGCTATATGCTATCGGGCGCTTCCAGGCTGCTCGCTTACAGGCGAGGACCGTGGCGCACCTGCAGAGTGCGCATGGTCCAAGCCAGCATGGATTTGGCGAGCTGATCACAGATGCCAAGGAGCTTCTGCAGAAGATTGACTCGCTTATCGCACGCGTTCCAACACAGGGGATCCCCGAAATGGGATACATACCATCCCGCCTGGCGAATGCGTCTCCGTCCACCCAGCCCTTGTTGTACAAGGACGATTCAAGCCAGCCAACCGTCTTTGCAGCATGGACGCGAATCATGCTAACATTGCTGAAATCAGAAATGGCTATCTTATTGCAGAAACCATTTCTTCCACCCCCGGACAGTGCGAACCCGCAATCGCGCAAGTCATGGACCAGGTATGGATCATTTCTCTACATTTCATCCCTATCCCGCATGCTATGGTGCATCTCCCGCTCTCCGCACAGCGAAACCTGTCAAGCTTAAATGATTATCCATTTACATTGGTCCATCATACTCCCATGGAAGACTTATTAACACGCGATTTGACCATCCAGTATGGCGCAGCTCTGCGTGAATTACTTGCGTATTTACCTGCAGCTGTATCAGGCCCCTGCTTTCTCCCCATACGCGTGGTTCTGCTGCAGCCACTATGGGCCTCTCCAATGCGTATTCATCACCCTAATGTACCTCCATTACTTCCAGCACTCTGGAGAGACCACGCTGGCCCGATATTGTGTTGATGAGGTTATACATCACTGCGTCGCCCAGTATCAAGCTCCAGGACCTTCCTCGACAAGGACTAGCCTTGATGGTACTGATTCCAGTGGGGGCAAAATGCCAATGCCATTGGCCATTCAGGTTCTCGTTGACCTTCACGAACGGCTCGACTCGTCTCTCGGACCTGAAGACAAGGCTCCGCCACTAGACCTAATCGAGTGTCAGGCCCGATTTTCTATGTCTCACCTTGCTACCAAGGCGTCCAACTTGCGCGCGACGTCTGACCAGCCTTCTTCTGATGTATCGTCTACCACTCGCACCCACCACAATTGCGAGACGCCTCCCATAACCACCGGGGCTCCTCCAGTTGCTGCTGGTAACAAACCAATCCCACCGAACAGCGTCTTTGTGGCCGGGAGTGACTCAGGCTTGGATATGGATTTCCTTGCTACGATTTCGGATCTTGAGGCCTGGTCCTCGTCATTGATTCTGGAATCCGACAATCTCCTCGCACGTCCTGATAATATGACGCCTGATCATGCTGTAATCACAGGGTTAGGCTCACAAAGTACCGCGACTGGTCGCCGTGGCCTTCCCGGCGGACTCGATTTTCCAGTGTAACAGGCTATTTTCTATGCTCTTCTTTTTGCTTTTGTTGTCCCTATCGTAAGCAAAAATAAATGTATAGAGTATATGAGCAATTTTTACACGGCTACAGCGGCTTCTTCATTAATTACACAATTTGACCTGATTCCAAAATATCAGTGACTCCATGGCACCCCTCACGAGCCTGCATTGCAAGATCCGACATGCTCCTGTTACGGACTACGCTACTGCACCAACACGGACCTCTGCGGACATTTAGCGAGATCTTACCTGCATACATGTGCATATACGCAATCCCGATACGGCCATTTCCTCGCAGCCAGCTTCCAATCACATCGCATGAACTTGCATCATTCGGAAACGTGTAGTATGCACCCCATCGCTTACACGGTCCACCCTCCGTATCGATGTGAGCCAAAGTATATTATATATCCCAGCATCGGCCGAATAATCCATAGTCTGCCTTATCACAGCAGTCCTCGGACTCGCCCTCTCGGCCTCGCAGCTTATGGCGTCGCATACTGACAAAGGACCTCGGACTCGGCCTGGGCAAACTCGCGCATAATCGTCTCGGCCCTCGCAGCGGAACGAGGGGAGACTTTACATTTGTACGCCCGCGGACACACAAGGAATCCCTCGGTGTATCCAGTGATCGGGTCGGTGTCGATTGCGACCGGCCTTCCGGACTCGTCCATTTCCGACTCGAACTGGAAACCCCATAGGAGCTTGGCTGCTCCGATGAACATGCTGCGCTCCGACAGATGGATACCCGGGCACAGTCGTCGTCCAGCCCCGTAGATGAAGTGGTCCCGCTGCATGTAGTCCGGCGAGGCGGCGTAGTCCGAAGCCAGATTATGTCGGCCTTCGTAGTGACTCGGGTCGAACCGCTCGGGATTGGGGAATACGCTTTCGTCGTGATGGAGGCCCCATACATTCAGAAACACTGTCGTCCCCTTCGGTAGGAGATACCCATTCACCCAGTCGTCTTGGTTGAGCGCGTGCGGAAACGATAGTGGCGTCACTGGCCGCCAGCGCATCGTCTCCTTGACGACCATGTTGATGTACGGCAAACGGCTAAAATCTGCCCATGTCGGCGATCGATCTTCGCCACAGACGGCATCGAGCTCGGCGCGCGCCCGCTCCTGTACTTCCGGATGCTGCACCAGCGCCTGGATCATTACCAGGAGCATCGTGGACCCGGTATCCGACCCACCCTCCATCATGACGCCACCCAGGAAGTCCACTTGATTGTCAGTGAGGCTTGCCTTCTCCTGTAGGTCCAGGACGTGATCAATGAAGGTCCGAGCTCTACTTTGCGAGCTCTGCTCAGCCTGTCGCCGGGCCTCGATTGCCCGTCGCCGGAAGGACCCATACAATGCTTTCATGCCGCTGCCCACCTCTACCGACCGATCAACCCAGTTTCCCAGCCATCGCTGTGGGATCCATTTCAGCCACGGGAAGATATCGACGGGTGGTGTGGCGCCCGTCTCCATGACCTTGGACCATTGCTCCATGATCTCGTATAACTCTTGCATATGTGGTGTATCCCACGACGGGGTACGAATCCCGTACAACAGACTCATGATGATACTGTTTGTGGTGCGCTTCGTATGCAGCATATGTTTCTCTGGATACAGGAGGAAATCGCGCATCATCTGCGTGTGCTCGGCTTCGAGAAGCTTGACGTGCTCCTTCTCACACATACTCGCCTTGAAGTGCTGGTGCACTGTCTTGCGGAATAGCCGCCACATTTCATTGTTATCCATAACGAGGAGATGGTCGCCGCCGGTTATGAGATTCTGTCCCACGTAGGATACTGGGCGTGAGCTGTATAGGGCGCTGCGTTTGTCGAGCAGTTCCTTGACCAGACCCCGATCGGTGATGACGGCAGCGGTGGCTGGACCAATTCGGAAGCTGTAGAGACCGCCATATACTTTGGCCCATTCGGTGAATCTGTTGATGTTAGATGGAGTTGTAGTTAATTGGGTACATGAGGAGAGACCAACTTTTGATGCGCGCGTACTGCGGGGATCTGGTGGATGTTGCCAATGAGAGGCAGGCCAGGTGGACCTGGAATTCGTTAACTTGGTATTTTCTTGGACAGGAATAGAGAGATGAATTGAATAAGTACCGGGAGGTAGTTTGCGCTGTATTCTCCAACTATTCAAGACAGCTCGGAGGAAGAGTAACACTAGGGCTAGCGCTGCCACGGTGGATATATACAAGAGTGCCATGGTAGTTGCTCAGCACTTCCAATCTAACCCATGGAGATTTTTCAGATAGGATAAGGCCAAAGGTCTGTGAAGCGACACTATACTGATGTATAGAGATGGCAGGAATACGAGAATAAATACTTTGGGAGTTTGATACAACCACTACAGGACATCAAGTCGGCCGACGTAGTATACTCGGATGTCCGAATAAGAGACTGACTGAATTGACCGAGATGATACACTAGCAAGCTGGTTATACTTTGCAGGGAATATCGATGGATTCTACAAGTGTGACTTTGCGCCGCCTTACTCTTGGGATCCAATTAGCTAGCCCTAGCCCCGAACTCGTATGGGTCTTTTCTCGTATAGCATCCTGGAATGATGATTCATTTCTCTCTGCATACCTCCGTATATACGTATCTAACCTATAGCCCATTCTGAGGAATCATCTCCTTGTTATCCTCAATCCGGAATCGCGGGAATAACTCCACCGCTGCAGCCCGGGCGACCTCCTCCTCTTTATTCCCTCCTTGGGCAAAGAACTCCTCCATCATCCCAACGTACTTGTTGATTGTCTCCACGGGCGCATATGGGAAGTCACTGCCATATAGCACATGACCTGGCTTTGCAAACCCATTGTTGCCCACCAGTAACTCCAAATTCCCCCTGTTCCCGGAAAGGGCGAGGTCGAGATAAAAGCTCCTGGCCTGCTCCAGGAACACCTCTGGGGTTATATCGGTCAGACCCGCATCATAAAGTAGGTTCGCCGCGCGAGTAGCGAGAATAGGCAGTGTACCGCCTCCGTGGGACAGAATAATCTTCACATCGGGGTTCTTCGAGATCGTCCCTGAGGTGATCAGATCGACCGCCGTTCGACATGTCTCATGTGGATAATCAATGATTGGCTGTGGCAGTTTTGGATTGACCATCTCCGGCTTGTTCTGTGCGTCCGCAGCCGTGTTTGTCGGATGAATGAAGACTACTGCTTTACGGCGGTTGAGTTCCTCCCAGAGCGGTGCAAAGGCCGCATGACCGAGGTATCCAGTTCCACTATACCGAGTATAGAGAGTAATACCGTCCGCCTGGAGGGTGTCCAGAGCATAGGCGAGTTCCTCGATAGCCGAGGGGATGGTTTCAGGTGTGAGATGTGGGAGACTGGCGAAGAAACCGAACCGAGTGGGGCTTTCCTGGTGAAGTTGGGAGCCATAGAGGTTGATTTGCCGGGCGAGGTTGGCTGATTCCACTGGGAAATTGCACAAGATAGAGGTGCCCGGTGCAGTTAGGGATAGAATGGCCGTACGGGTGGAGTGGGAGGCCATGAGGGAGAGGGTCGACTCGGGGGTCCATTTGGGGAGGTGCCAGCCGGAGGGGTCACCAGGAGTCGAGTTGAAAGCTACTCCTTAATTAATTATTTTTCTGGAGAGAAGTCAGGTATCAACATACCCTTGACATAGGCAGGGGGGATGAAGTGGTGGTGCACGTCGATGCGGTTCATGGTGATGAGTAGATAGATGAGTCTACTACTGGAAGTTTGTGTATTTTTATAGGCGAATGAATGGGAATCACTGGTAACATATATATTGATCATAAGGTCATAAGGTATAAACAATGCATCCAGGCGGCCGAGTAAGAACAGGACCGATCATACTCGGCCGGAGGACATACAGGTAGAGCAAGGCTAGACAGTTTAGCGCAGAATACCTATCTGGCAAGTGTGACTAGCACTTCACACTCTGGGGCTCAATTTTATACTCTCCTGGTCTGGAGCTCCATCCTCTAATGCAGCTCCATCTTCATATTGGCCAGGGAAATATCATATACCCGCACCACAAACAGTTCCAGCAAAGAGACACCCGTCAGATACAATCCCAGCTTGATGTTCGACTTGAAAATCCGGCCTCCTGAGTGTCGATCTTTTAGATCCAACGACAGGATATGCCACGGCACGTTCACCATCCACACACCGAGTCCCAGCACCCAGAAAATGAGCGACATATCTGCCCGCAGTGCGGTGACAGCAAATAGCAATACCTGTAGGGCCCCTAGCACAGCCAGTAGGATCTGGACGTTCTTCCCCAACAGCACGGCGAGTGATTTTACCCCAATCTTTTCGTCATCTGGACGATCCTGCGTCGCATAGAAGACATCAAAGTAGACAACCCATGAGGCTGTAGCGAAGAATAGAGGGAGTGCCTGATCCAGATCCTTCAGATCTCCAGTAATTCCCACCCATCCGGGGAACACCGCGCCACCGATGATCGCCCCTAGAACGACTTGGGGGAATGGCATAATGCGCTTCATGAATGGGTAGATGGTGCTCAGCACCCATACAGGAATGAAGCCGGCCGTGACGGCCGGGCCGAGCGTTCCCCAAGTAATGGCGAGTGTGACAGGCAACCAGCAGATAAAGGCCACGACGGCCTCAGACGTGCTGATCATCCCAGATGGTAGAGGGCGAACTTTGCATCGCTCGACATGTTTGTCGAGCTTTTGGTCACAGATATCGCTAATGCACACTTCAGTCGGAGATATACATACTCATTTATCTTCCGCACTTACTTGAATGTACAGAATGCACAATGTGTAGCTGTCACGCTGGCCCAGATGCCGAAGAGTAAACGAAGGAATGGTGCGAGTTCCAGCGACACATCTCGCATGCCCGCGGCCACACATGCCCCCCAGATGGCGGGATACCAGCATAGCCAGGCTTCACGGGTGTGTAACCGGGCGAGTTCCCACACACCGCGAGCCACATTGCGCTGGGGTTTGGGGGTAATAGAGACAGTCATATTGATGATGCTATTCGGAGTGCTCGATGAAAGCAGTAAATCGAAAGATCCTTATAGAAGATAGATTAAGATGAAAAGAGTCCCTGTAAAAGGATTACATTTCAATGCATACCTCCCTGTATCAGCCACGGCTCTCGGGGTCGGTCTTGTTGGGCCGAGTCGTGTCAGGCCTCGCGTTAGGGCAGAGAAATTCCATCTCGGCCGATCGCTGACCATCCGAGTCTATGCTATATCGCTAGAGAATCAGACCGGCCGATAGTGGCCCAGTGAATTGGATGGGAAACTGAAATAGACTTCTATCGTTGTCAGGCGAAGTATCGAAGTATCGAAATCGCGAGGTCGTAGAATCGACACCTTAATATATAGAGAGCGAGCTCTATTTGTTCGGATTCACTGCGCGAGGGATTAAAATCTTCAAACTTGTTTAATTATCCTTCGTGATAGAGTCTACATTACACATCATAATGATTACTTCAACGAGCAGCACAGAGGTTCTCACCCCCGCCAATGGCTCCAACGATAGCAAAGGCACAACAACTCCAGCAACCAGCTCCGGGGACCCTGAAATGCATGAGGACCTACTCCGAAATGATACCCACGACGACGTTGCTATAATCGGCATGGCATGTCGCGTCCCGGGGGACGTGAATTCCCCCTCCGCACTGTGGCAATTCCTCCTTGAGAAAGGTGACGCTTCAGGGGATATGCCCTCCTGGCGTTGGGATCCCTATCGACAGCGCCATCCTCGTAATGCGGCCGTATTGGCTGAAACCACCGCCAAGGGCTACTTCCTCAATGAGATCGACCAGTTCGATGCTGCATTCTTCGCCGTCTCTCCACGCGAGGCGGAGCAGATGGATCCCCAGCAGCGAATTGCCCTCGAAGTTGCCTGGGAGGCCTTGGAAGATGCTGGAATCTCTCCTTCCCGTCTTGCGGGTTCAAACACGTCCGTATACATGGGTGTCAACTCCGATGACTATGCCAAACTGGTCTTGGAAGACCTTCCCAATGTCGGTGCCCATATGGGCGTGGGCACAGCCTACTGCGGCATTCCCAGCCGTATATCCTATCTGCTGGATTTGATGGGTCCTAGCGTTGCACTGGATGCGGCGTGTGCATCATCCCTGGTCGCTGTACACCATGCCCGTCAGGCTATCCGTGCTGGCGAGACTGACCTAGCTATCGCAGGTGGTGTCAACGCACTCCTGGGACCAGGTTTGACCCGGGTGCTGGACGAAGCTGGGGCTATCTCCGCGGATGGAAAGTGCCGTTCCTTCGATGACTCCGCTAACGGGTACGGTAGAGGCGAAGGAGCGGGTGTGGTCATCTTAAAGCGTCTGGATAAGGCCTTCGCGGACGGTGACCAAGTGCTAGCCGTACTCAAGGGCAGTGCCGTGGCCTCAGACGGCAAGACACTTGGGATCATGGCCCCCAATGCGCAGGCACAGCTTCTCGTTGCCCAAAAGGCGCTGAAAGAGGCAAAAGTGACGTCTGACTCCATCAGTTATATCGAGGCCCATGCCACCTCCACATCACTGGGCGATCCCACAGAAACGAATGCCCTAGCTGAGGTATACGGTGTGGGATCTGGACGGCATCCATCTGACCCGTGCTATATTGGTTCCATCAAACCGAACATCGGCCATCTGGAAGCTGGTGCTGGTGTGATGGGTCTTATCAAGGCGGTACTCGTGCTTCGCCATGGGGAGGTGCCTCCACAGGCGAATCTGCAGACGTTGAATAGCAAAATCGCATGGAAGGAGAACTTACTGCGCCCGGCCCACGAGCTGGTGACGCTACCCCGTGGCACCATATCACGACCGTTACGGGCAGCTATAGCATCGTACGGATACAGCGGCACAGTGTCACATGCGATCGTCGAAGCATTTGCAGGACAATCCTTGTTTGCCGAGCGACTGGCCCAAATCCCGGACAAGGGTGCTGTGCCGGTCCTCCTTCTGTTGTCCGTGCCTCAAGCAAACCGAATCTCCGCAACAGCTGCTGGTCTAAACCAGTGGCTGCGCGATGTGGATGGAGCAGTATCCCTGGCGACAGTCGCCTCCACGCTATCACAACGCCGCATGCATCATCGCTTCCGTCACGCCATTGTCGCTGATTCCGTCGCAAACGCCATCGCTACCCTCGATGATCTGGCCAAAGATGTGCCAAGTCGGTGGGCGATCAGTGACCGGATCGGATCAGAGGCCGGGAAGGGCGCGGTTTGGGTGTTTTCAGGCCATGGTGCGCAGTGGCCCGACATGGGTCGCGAATTATTCCATTCTAGCCCGGCCTTCGGAGAAGTGGTGCGAAACCTGGAACCAATCATTCAAGCCGAGTTAGGATTTTCCGCGATTGAAACCCTGCACGCCGGTTGTCCGGATCGTACCGATGTTATCCAGGCGATGACATACCTCATGCATCTGGGCATTGCCGCCGTGCTCGAGGCGGAGTCCGGTCCTCCAACCGCTGTCGTGGGCCATTCCTTGGGCGAGGCCGCTGCGGCAGTCGTCTCTGGGGCTCTGACCTGGCATGAAGCAGCCTTGGTAGTATGTCGACGAGCGCGTCTTTACCGCGAGTTCATGGGAGAAGGTGCCATGGCCCTGGTTCGGCTGTCGGCATCGGAGGCCCGTGCCAGTATTGCCACGCACCCCGGCGCGTCCGTCGCAATTGAGGCGTCGCCGACCGCGTGTGTGGTATCCGGCACTGTTGACGCGGTCCAGAGATTAACTGAGCAATGGCGTGAGGAAGGTGTTGATGTGCGTGCTGTGGCCACAGATGTACCCTTCCATACACCACTGCTGGAGAAGCTGGCTGGTCCCCTCCGCGGAGCGCTGAAGAACGAGCTCCATCCTCAAGTGCCGCATCGGGCTCTCTATTCGACTTCGCTATCAGATCCACGGTCAGAAGTATTGCGCGATGCGGAATACTGGGTGATGAATATGGTCCAACCGGTCTTATTGCAGTCAACAATGGCGGCGCTCGTGGACGATGGATTCCGCGCATTTGTGGAGGTGGCGAGTCATCCCATCATAACGCACTCGATTGCTGAAACTATCAGCGAGCAGACGAAGGACCGTTTCATCGCGACACCCACTATGGTGCGCAAGCAGCCAGCACTAAAGAGCATCTTGGCCGCTGTGGGCCGCCTGCATTGCTTCGGCTGCGCTGTGAAATCCACAGACCTTGACCCGACTGCGCCATGGAGTTCATCAGTACCGGGTACCATTTGGAATCACCAGTCATTCTATCGCGCTGTGAGTGGGATGACGGCTGCACAACTGGCATCAACCCACAAGCCTCCCGCCAATGACCTGCTCGGTACTCGGACCGCTCTGTGGGGAACGGACGAGGTACTTTACCAGACCCGTCTTGAAGAAGACAACCGACCTTTCCCCGGCCGTCACCCACTGCATGGGTCAGAGATTGTGCCTGCTGCGGTTCTCTTGCGCACATTCCTGCGTGCGCTGTCCCCGAGGAGTGTGGAGGAAGTGTCGCTCCAGGTTCCTGTAGTGGTGTCTCCGGCCCGAGAGATTCAGGTCCGGCATAACACACGTAACATCACTATCACATCTCGTCTGGAGGAGTCGACAAGCAATGAGGACAACTCGTGGCTTGTCAATACCACGGCGACTGTGGGAGCTGATGCAACACCATCCATCAGCCATATCGACATAGCGGAAATCAGAAAAAGACTGCCACAGAAGCAGTCAGATAGTTTCTCGGTGGACTACCTTGCCTCTGTGGGCGTGTCTGCCATGGGATTCCCATGGCGGGTAGCTCACCACGTGGCCAGCGAGAATGAGATGCTGGCCAGGGTAGACGCCAATCCAGACAGCCTGCCCGGCATGGACGATCTTTTGACGTCTGTCATGGACGCTGCAACTTCCATCGCGTCAACCCTCTGGCACTCTGAGCCCCGACTCCGTATGCCCACAGCCGTCCGTCGTGTCGTGGCCGTTGACGTGGCCACTCCGAAAGTCGTGTACATCCACTGCACTAAAGCACAATCCTCTGTCGACGTAGCCGATGTGATCATTAGCAGCGAGGAGGGCACAGTGCTGATGGAGATCCAGGGTATGGCATTCGCCGGTGTTGAGGGCGAGTCGCTGTCACGCAAAACTACCTCTGGCCTAGTACACCAAATCAGCTGGCCGCCCGCGGCGCTGGCCGAGGAGCCGCTGGAATTCGCTCACATTGCGTTCCTGACAGCGGATGCCACCAAGACTCACCTGGAAACATACCAGAGACTGCTTAAGGGAAGAGGCATCTCCACCTCTATCCATGAGCGTGCCTCCGACTTGCCGTTGACAACCCATTTGTCTATGGCGGTCGTTTGCCTCCCTCAAGTCACCGATCAGATATTTGACACCGCGACCAGGAGCTGCAATGACCTTGTGACAGCAGCCCAGGTTATCCTATCGTTCTCGGATAAGCCCACCATGCGCCTCTTCGTCCTCACGTCTGAATGCAATCTAGGCCACAGTGCCCTCACAGGCCTCGGTCGGATTCTGCACACTGAACACCCCGACATCTGGGGTAGTCTCATCGACCTCGAAGACCCCTCAGTTTTCCCGCTCATGGCAATGCGCTACGTGCGTAACGCTGATGTCATCAAGATCGAGGATGGGGTTCCGCGCACTGCTCGTCTCCGCCCGCTCCGCTCCGCCCCGCCCCACTCGACCATTGGACCCCCCACTCTCACGTTTTCTCCGGCATCCACTTACCTAATCACCGGCGGACTCGGCTCTCTCGGACTCTCTGTGGCCCAATGGATGGTCACTCAAGGTGCCAGACGCATCCTACTGCTCTCTCGTCGCTCTCTACCGCCGCGCTCCACCTGGACCGCCTCGCATGAACCCGGGACCCGGTCCATCATCGATAATATCCTGTCTCTTGAACGCCTTGGCGCCACTATCCACCCCGTAGCCATCGACATTTCCCACCCATCCGCGGTGACCAACCTTCGTTCGGCCCTCACCACACTCAGCCTCCCACCCGTCGCCGGCGTAGTTCACGCCGCTGGCATCCTCCGTGACCAACTCATCGAGCAGATCACCCCAGATTCCTTTGAAGCCGTCCTCGCACCAAAGATTGCAGGTGCCTTGGCACTGCATACCGTCTTCCCTCCCAGCTCGCCTGACCTAGACTTCTTCGTCCTCTTCTCTTCTTGCGGCCAGCTCCTAGGGTTCCCAGGTCAGGCGTCGTACGCGAGTGGGAATTCATTTTTGGACGCTTTGGCACGATCACGCAGAAAGGAGGGGGATAATGCCATCTCCCTCCTTTGGACGTCTTGGCGTGGCATGGGTATGGGGGCTAGTTCCAATGGAGCCCTGGAGGCGGAACTGTATGCTCGTGGAATTACGGATGTGACTCCTGACGAAGCTTTCCTGGCTTGGAGTTCTATCTCTGGCACTGAGGGTGCTGACCATGGTGTCGTACTTCGTGCTCGACCGCTTGAATCTGGGGAGCCGCTGCCACATGCGATCCTAATGGATATCGCACCAAGGAAAGAGAGAGCTGTCGATGAAGGCAATGGGGAGAATGGAGAGCAGAGGAAGAAATTGAGTGGCAAAGAATTGGCGGAGTATTTGCGTATCGTTGTGAAAAAGTGTGTCTCGACGACATTATCTATCCCCGAGGATGAGGTAGACGAGACAGTGGCATTGCCGGAAATGGGCATGGACTCTGTCATGACGGTGAATTTCCGCATGAGCCTACAGCAGACGCTGACGGTGAGTGTTGGACCAACGTTGGTGTGGAAATACCCTACAGTGCATCATCTGGTAGAGCACTTCTGCCAGGTGTTGGATAAATAGATCGGAAATTGTACAGTCGAATATATGATATATTGTATTTATTTTCTTGCATGATCGAACCATCGATTAGTATGTTTCATCAAGTATATCTAAAGACAGGTGGATTCATGAAGACGTGTACACCAAGCATGTCTACAGCCGTAGGAAATAATACCTCTATCAACAGAAACACACCTTACAGGAAACTTCTCGAACAGCTAATCCTCCCGCCGCTTTGTCAATGCCATAAACTCTCCATGAAACTGGGGTACGACCATATCATCCCATTTCATGTCTTCCTCGGTTGTCCCTACGAGGTCCAAGTCGAATCGTCGCACAATATAGGCAATGGCCATATACATCTCCATATACGCCAGACTACATTACACATCTGTTAGTAAAATATCTTTCTCAAAGGCGAGCACATACTTGATCCCCAGACAAGACCGACTCCCTCGCGAAAATGGCACCAGGAACTTGGCTCTCTCTGCAGTTACCTCCGGTCCCTGCAGCCAACGCTCTGGATCAAACACGCGGGGATTTTCGAACAGCGTCTCGTTGTAGTGGATATGGTAGATTGCCATCCCCACCCGGGTCCCCGCAGGGATGAATCGGCCGTCCGGAAGGCGGACGCCACCTGGCGGAACGAGACGGGGAGTGCGGGAGGCCGCAGGAGAGGAGCATCTAAGGCCTTCTTTGATCACTGCGGTCTGTTTTGGATTACATCAATGTCAGATATTGTGCTTGACATGATGTGCTCACTTCAGAGAGAGGAAGGTAGGAACGACGAACCAGATATGGCAGTGCCTCGAGCCGAGGATACGAGACATGGGAATCAGGCGTTGGCATGACAGTTTTCAACTCCGCTAGGAGGCGATCATGGATTTCACGGTTATTGAAGATATTGAAAAGGGTGACTGTGTTGGCGATCCCGGTGGTATCGTCCCCTGCGGAGATCACGGTAAGAAGCTCATCACGGAGGCCCTGCTTGTCGGGGACTGCGTAGCCCTTCTCGGGAATCGGAATGAGCAAACGCTCCATGAGAGTTGGAAAGGTAGGGGTCTTGCCCGCTGCGGCCTCGGCCATATACTCATCGATGCGACGAGTGGCGAACTGGATAGGATGAGTCAGTACATGTTGTTACGCTGGGCAAATATATAGGTCCAGCTCACCTGCTCCAGCTCGTGCCCCATCTCAACAGAATGTGAGATCCGTTTCGCAATCCACAGGGGGAGTGAATTGAGCAGTCTCACAAAGGGGAAAGCCTTGATGACATGTAGGCTGGGCAGGTATTGCTGGAAGACGCGCACAGGGAGCGACTTGAACTCCGGATCGGCGAGTGCATTGAGGGATTGGCCGAATGCAAACTGAGAGACCATATCTGGATCATTCTATCAGATCACAGACGTGATGGAACGAAGTAGGACATAGTGCAAGAAGGTACATACCCATCGCTAGAGACTTCAGAGCCCACTCCATTGAGACAGGTTTTGCCTGGGCAAAAAGCTCATCAAATCGTTGCGAGCAGTGATCAACATGCTCCATTAGCATTGGCTCCAAGCTGAGGATGTTCTTCTTGGAAAACAGTGGCTCTAGTGGCGCCTTTCGCTGCTTGTGCCGCACCGGATCACTCTCGGCCAGCGTGCTTGACGGCGCTCCCAGGACCTTGTGCATCGATGGGTCTTTGTAGTACCGACTACCCGGTCGGTATAGCTCATGGTAGAAGGCTGGATCATATATATGCACCTCATTGGGACCCATGCGCAGTGCGGGTCCTAGTCGCTTATGCATCTCCTCGAGCTTGAACAGCGTCTGGCCTTTACGGCCGTGTTTAAGACCGATATTCCAATAAGCCTCCCAACTGCAGTATGTGGTTAGCGAAGTAGAATCAGAAGAAACATAGAAATACTCACTATTCCCCCAAAGCCGCCCATGGTGAGCCTGGGAAAACGGCCAGTGGACTGAAGAAGATCAGGTAGACAGCACGAATGGCATGGTAGACAGCAAAGGTGCCCGCCGCAATGAGCCAGAGGCTCACAGGAAGCACAGAAAGCAAAGTCATTGGTTTGTACTGACCAGAAAGAATACCACACTTTGGTCATATCTATTTCCTGTTTCCTGTCATGTTATATTTAACTGCGTTGCTTATATCGCGATCGGCCGAATACCACGCAGCCCGGATGACCGACCATGCCGAGATAGAAAAGCCACATAGGTACGACCAAGACCGGATAGAAGATGCCCTCTTCTCCTCCGATATCCTCTTGCCATGGCTGAAACGGATGCTTCCTCGTGGAAACCCACGACGTTGGAATCGAAGCCGTTCTCCCTCGACAGCGGACACTATACAGCTCTAGCCTTCGTCCTCGCTGTCTGCGTCCCACAGGCCCCTCATGGAACTTTACTTCGTTACGGACTGCTTCTTCTCCAAATTACTTGCGCAGTACAGGCATTCCTTGTCCAGCCACCCCCAGTATCAGACCGGGCCGTCCTCTACACGTCGGGTGTTCTTATGGGCAATCTGCTAGCGCGCTACTTTGACCGATTGTACACGACCGTCCCGGAGAGAACATTCCACCGCATCATCGACTCCCAATCTCCTGAGGATACAGTCCGGCTTTCGGCGCCTAAGCGCCTTTTCTGGGCCCTGGAACTCTTCAGCGTCACCCGCGGTATCGGCTGGAACTGGCGCGTCGCCGGCATTCCCAAATCCCCGGTGTCAACCACCAGATTCCAGTTCGCTGCAGCCCAGCTCCTCAGATGGACTGCTATGTACGCGGGTCTACATCTCGTCAACGTAACCTGTCAGGTCGTCTCGTCAAACCCAAACGCCAGCCCCTCGCTTCCGGGTAATTTGCACATCTACGCCCTGATTGTGTGCGGCTTTGCCATCACAATATACAGCCATTTCGCTATTTTAATGCTCCCGCTCTCGGCTCTCTGTGTCGGCCTCCAAGTCGGCCCTCGCTCGTGGCAGGATATTGCCTCCTGGCCACCCAATTTCGGTAGTGTTCGCGAAGCATACAGCATTCGCCGATTCTGGGGGTACACTTGGCACCAGCAGCTGCGACGACAGGCTGGTGCGCCTGGTGCATATCTCATCAGCTTGTTGCCGGACAGTGTGACGACGTCTAAACAAACGTCTGTTAGACTAGCGAGACGGTACTCACTCCTCATGATGAGTTTTGTCATCTCAGGGTTAATCCATGCGTGCGGAACCTACCAAGTGACACGAGCGCTTGGCCTGCCTTTGTCGGACGGCGGGGAGATGAAGTATTTCACGTTACAGGGGATGGCAATCATAGCCGAGGATTTCGGTTGTTGGGTATTGGGTATTGACGATCGGGGAACACAGCCTGGGGTGATGCGGAGATGGATGGGATATGCAATCACGTTATCTTGGTATGTCTGGAGTCGCGTGCAGCTGAAAGGAGTGCCGGTAGCTCTGGCGATGGGGATTGAAGATGAGAGGGGGGACTTGTTTGCTGCGTTGGAACTGGTTCGGCTGTCTGCTGCAGCGGTGCCGGGCAATTTTGTGGCGACGGCCTGGGAGCTGATTTGGTGAGGATTATTACGAAGCTGCTACGAGAAGCGTGGAAGACAGTAGATGAGACATTCCTTCCATATATAGCTTTGAATTAGTTAGGATTGATTTGCGCTAGATTAAGGAAGCCTCGGTGGCTTCCACATGGATTGGGGTACACATTGATAACACAGGAACACGAAGAACACCCTCCGGGTGCTCTACTTGAACTCGGCAGGAAGGGGGGTCAATGTGCCGATCTCGGCAATTGTCTCCTCCCACAGTTTCTTCTGAATCTCCTGCCCAGCCGGTGATTTGATGAACGCCGATTTACTATAGGGGGAAACGTGTTAGCTGTTTGCAATAGACCACTTTCTACGGAAAAGGCGTATCACTTACTCAGAAATGGTTTTGTCATTCAAGAACTTGCCATGAGACTCAGGGCCTACCACCAGCGCACTATTCAGGATGATCCAGCCACCCACCTCAACAGGCCTGGCGCGAAATGACTTGACAACATTCACAATCAAGCGCAGGTGCATGGGGAGAACATCGCTCATGTTGGTGTTCACCATGCCCGGACACATCATGTTGATGATGACTTTCTTGGGATCCAGTCGCGGCGCCAGACTGTACATGAACATCACGCAAAGTAGCTTCGAATCCCCATAGCGCTGGAATGGGACAAATGCTTCTTCTTTGTCCATATGCGCAAGAACACCTTCACCGGGCTTGATAGGAGCTTTCTTCTCCAAGCTGGTGACCTCGTGTGCGCGACTTCCAACCCAGCTAATGCGAGCCGGAAAGCCGGTCTTCTCCGCGCCTGCTTGGAGATACGGCAGGAGCTCGGCGATCAGCAAAACATTGGAGTAGTAATTGACTTGAGTAGTTCGGTCATGGCCGCTTGCGCTGCGTTCCAGCTTGAGCAGACCGATACCCGCATTGAGAATGAGGATATGGACCACCGGAATCTCTTCGCGGAGCTGCTTCGTGAACCGTTGTACACTGTGATAATCATCCACATCAAGTGCCATGACCTTGATGGTTGGGTTGGGATTGTGAGTTTGAATGCGACGGTCCTGGCGGAGGGAAGTTGCGCAGGCCTCGCCCTTGGCGACATTGCGCACAGCAAGAATCACGGTCGAGGCGCGCAGTCGCAGGAGCTGTTTGGTGGCTTCCAGACCCATTCCGGCGCTGGCACCGGTAATGACGACAGTTTTACCCGTCAGGTCAATGCCCGTAGGTAGGGGATCGACTTTCGGCTGGATGATGTTGACCATGATGGGAGTTGAATCAGGGGCTGAGATGCGAGAATTGAGGCCACCAACGGGAAGAGCACAATTGATGATTGAAGAGAAGAAGAAGAGACATCGGGGTAGTCATACTCAATATTTTTTTTTCCTACCACAACCCTGCTATCGGCCATGGAGATCCTTTGTTGGATTGTTCAGCGGAGCTGACAAACGGCGCATTCCACCTTGACAGGGTGACTCAGCATTCGGCCGACGCCAGCCCTAAAAGGGAAGTTCCAAGGGACGAAGACCGAGACGACCTCGCCCGAATGAACACGGCAACACGGCCAAAGATGTCTATCTCCAATGACACCCAGACGGGATGGAATTCTGGTATGTTATTCTGGGAGATAATCGGGAGACGAGAATGAACATCGAGTATGTAAAGTAAGCAATTCATCCATTTCGTTCCCTCCTCTCTCCGGTCTACTTCCAGTCCTAGCTAGAAATGGCTCCCTGCAAACCTCGTACCTTCACAGCCGGTCAAGACCCGCTGACAAAATTTGATGGAGCCATTTCGGTCCGTAATCTACCCCGGCCCCCGGACCGCTTGTTCCTGTTTCACGGTATCATGAGGCCAAGTCGCGGCATCTATGCCAAGCTGATCGCCACCGGCCAAAAACCCCCCACACATTTTCACCCCTCCCAGTGGGAGTTCTTCCGCGTTCTTCGCGGGAACCTTACTATCGATTTCAATGGACGTGCCATTCACCGGACCGCGAGTGATGGTGAACTGGCAGTGCCTCCTTTTACCCATCATGTCATTTATGGAACCCCGGGAACGGAGATGAATGAGGTCGAATTTGTCGTGAGTGCCAGTGATCCTGCTGCGGAACAGCAGGGTGCCACGGTTATGGACCAACCGTTCTTTGAGAATTGGTATGGGTATCAAGAGGATGTTTTTCAGCGGGGGGAGAAGTTGGACTTCATACAGGTGCTTTCGGTGAGCAAAGTAGTTTCCTATAAATTTATCCCAAGATTAACTAACCAGGTATAGATGTTTGATGCCGGAGGCACGTATCTATCCCCGCCGTGGTGGGTCCCCTTCCGCTCCTGGGTCGGCCTGTTTCTCGGGATTGTGGTGGGCCGGTGGATAGGCGGGCTGCTAGGCTATGCGCCTTTTTATCCTGAGTGGACAACCGACTGGGAGGCAGCCTGTGAGACAATGCAGCAGAGCTGGTTTCAACGTAGATTCGCGGATCCACAGGCACAGGAAAGAGCACGGGAAAGGTTTCGTGGTCAGTTGGAGCAGGAGGCATCGGCCAAAGGGGGAAGTCAGTGTAGACAGATATTTTTGGAGCAGGACCCTGTATATATTTAGGGTATTGATAATTACACCCCCCTTTGGATAATCTCACCCCCCCCTGCCTGGGAAATCAGGTATTAATTTTACCGCCTTCCTGATCGGATGCGACACCGAATTCTGCCATACTTTCTGCCAGTGCAGAGTTTTCTGCCATATAATTCTGCCACCACCATGGGAATTCCGGTTTATATAGTAAAAAAACATGCATTTTGATCAGAAAAAATTGCACATTCTCATTGAATTAAGCATTTGTTTACACATACAGGTTAAATGAGCTTCTTACCCAGGTCCCCGCGCGCGCTGTCCCCGTCCTCGACCCCGTCCTCGACCCTGTCCTCGGCCTGCACTACCAGTTTCACCCCCCTCTGTCACAGTTGCTCCGCGTCCCCGTCCACGTCCTCGTCCCCGCGGCCTTCCCCGTCCTCGTCCTCGTTCCTGCGTAAGCACGTGTTCGAATCCCGAGGGATCTCGTTGGGTGGATCGATCCTGTGTGAGGGGATCTGGTGACGATGGAATAACCTGGGTGCTTTGCTGGGTGCTTTGCTGGGTGCTTCCTGGCTGGGTGGTGCTTTGCTGGGTGGTGCTTTGCTGGGTGGTGCTTTGCTGGGTGGTGCTTTGCTGGGTGGTGCTTTGCTGGGTGATAAAGTTTCTTACTCCTCGTGGACGCCCTCGTCGTCGAACATGGAGAGGATCTTGGAGTAGAAGGAGAGGATTGATTGGTGGTGCAGAGACACTGTATAAATGCTATTGCTGGTGGAATAGCTTAGGGTCGAGGCTCTTATTCCTATCTTTATGCTCCTTGATAATGTGAATACACGGGATACCAGACGTGTTCTTCGAATTGTAAGTGTATAATGGTGGAATTGGAGCTTTATCTTCCTGTCCTTCTGGGAGATATCTGTTGTAGATGTCCTTTGTACACTGAATTGCCTTCATTGAGATCCGCTTAGCTAGAGAGTTGAATAGGTTCCGAGAGTTAGCTGGCTTTCTAACCTTCTTATTCTCGATCTGGGTAATGATCTTGTTAAATTGTAAATTAATAACGCGATCAAAATTCTGGAGGAGAACGAGGAGATCATTGATTGAAACCTGTAGATCCTGCTTAAGCAGCCAGTGTGCTCCCTCTGTACGAGAAGTCGCAATCTCACCGAGATGGAGATATTCAGAGGTATAACAATGGAGAAAACGCTCTGGACAGTCGTTAAGCCATTCTTTTTGAATATACTCAATTAACGGCTGGAAGATTGGATCGTTATACTTCTCTTTGAAGTATTCCCACTGCTGGTTCATGGTCTTAACGGAAGTGGTATACACAATTCGGTTCTAGCGCTTTAGCATTTTCTTCTAGGCTTCGTTAACCTTCTGGGTAAGCTGTCTCTCTCGCTGCGCCTTTGTTAAACGCTGTGTGCTTGGCTGGGTGCTTAGCTGCGTGCTTAGCTGCGTGCTTGGCTGGGTGCTTGGCTGGGTGGTGTCCGACTGGGTAGTGTTCGACTCTGTCCGTGCCTTTGCGATCTGATCCCGAAGAATTGGCCGGGCCTTCCTTAGGATACATATGTTGATATGCTAGATATAGATCATACTCTTTGTCTGAGGAAAGACAACTTCAATTGCTTTGATCAGCGCGTCTTCTTTATCTGTAAGAATTGTGTGGGGGGGATCGAGACCTAGGGAATTGTATGCTTCGGCGATGCAGTCAAGGATAACTTCGTACGAGTTGTGGTGCTCATCCTTCATAAATGCAAAGCCAAGATGGAAAGTAGCTCCGGTTGCAGCAAAGCCAACGATATCAAGTAATGGTAGACCGTACTGGTTTGTCTTGTACGTATAATCCATAGAAATGACCTAGGGGTTGGATTTTAGCATAGTAACACCAGATTTGTGTATACAAAACAAAGTAGTAACATGGTTATCATCGTCCACTTCGTAACGGAAGATCCAGTCGCCGTTTTTTGGAAGCTCTATTAATAAAGCCTGTAAGGGCGTACGACCGGCCAGGAACTCTATATGGACCTTCCGCCGGAAGTTGTAGATATCCCGAGGGATAATATATGAATCTGGGTTCTCGTTGCGGATACTGGTAAGAATTTGCCGGGTGGGAACACCTTGTTTGAAGTGCTTCTGGATATCCGCCTGGATAGTTGAAAGTTCATTACTTCGTTGAACGGGGTGAGTTGATGTAGGGGAAGGTCGATGGTTATGTGATACATTCTCGACTGTAAGAAACCAGGTACTCGTTGTCTGATTTAGTCGAAGCGAGACGCCGAAGGGACACTCATTTTGTAGTATAGTTGTCTGTCGTTTCCGCTCTGGGCTGTCGTTAGGCCGATCCCTTGGTACGTGACCTCGGTCGCAGCGGAGGCGTATAGTCTTTTTCACACCTTTTTTTGTGAATTTGGTCCGAATTGATGAAACCGCATACCCATGTGTACGGCCGAGAGTATTGATAGCGGCGAGACCTTCCTCTGGTGTACTGTACTCTGAACCGATAGGGGGGATCGGAAATGTGAAGGTTTCGCTGAGCGTCTCGGTGCTTGGTAGTGCGGGAGAGGGAGACTCGGTGCTTGGCAGTGCGGGAGAGGGAGACTCGGTGATTGGTAGCCCTGGTGGGGACTCGGGGACGATCTCACAGTCCGAACTAGGGTCCGAATCGGACGAATCAAGGTATGCCAGGCCTAAAGAGGCCATTTTGGTTGCTGGAATAACAAAAATAGGATGGAAATGATGAAAAAAAAAGGATTAAAACTGATAGATTTGGTCGAAAAAATGGGTTGGAAGAAGGTAGGATAATGTATGTAAACCAGAATTGTATTATCAGATTGATTGCTGCTCGAGTCCTATAACATATATGAGACTAAAGTGACTTATTTTCACTATGTGTTTGTATACAAATTGCAGGTATCTGCTATCGTCCTATAGTGTTAGGGGGCAGTTGACACGAAGGCGGTGTAAAACTTCGAAGGCGGTGAGGAAAGCGGTAGGTAGGTGATAGTGTTGAGGTAAAAGCCGTACCTAATTAGGAAGGCGGTAAAATTAATACCTGATTTCCCAGGCAGGGGGGGGTGAGATTATCCAAAGGGGGGTGTAATTATCAATACCCTATATTTACATATCTAGCTAGATAGACAGACACTCCTCCACAGATTGACTAGAATGTATACACAGGAATACATGGCTATTGGACAGATGGATATCTCCATACTTGTACTTATCTCAATTTCTGCGCGTAGATGATGTTCTCACCATCACCATCCTATGCGAAGAATGCCGTGTACCCATATCAACGAGCCTTCTGCGCCTTGGTGCTGACCAGGGTGTCCAGCTGCTTCTCGATTCTCTGAACATAGATGTAGACCACAGCATACACCATGTCAGACCCGATACTACCCAGCAGCAAAAACTGCCCATAAGGGGTCCACGCATATCCGAATCGCTCTGGCCAATAGTGTATACGCCAGAAGAAGCAACATGCAGCGGCGATAGTACCCAACATTCTTGTCCACCTTCCCACAGTGTCAGCGCCAGATCAAGATGACTTTACCAGAGGTCTATCCACTCACCAAATTCCCCAAGAGTGACCAAGGGTATTTCCGCGCGAGAGTAGCTGCGCAATCGAACTGAAATTGATAAGGACCTGCATAGGCCATGCCGTCATGAACACGACCTGTCGCCCAATGCTCGGGATAAATGTGGCCGCGATCGCCAAGTGCAGCCACAGGCAGATCACACATCCGACCACGATTATACCCGCGAGATGCTGCGCCACTAATGGGGACTGCTTCCAGACATACGGGGCCGATCGAAGAATTGCGTAGAAGAGGACCACGTCGACGATCATCCATTGAGCGAACACAACCTGGTTTAACAGCCCTGGGCCGTAGACAAACCCGTAGACTGCTTCCCAGGTAATGTTCAAGCAGAGACAATGGAGAGGCATTGCGTAGGAACGATCTTTAAAAGCCTTTTTGGCCATTAAGGTATACGAGATGGACCAGAGTATTCCTGATATGGCAGTGAAGCCATCGGGTACAGACTTCACATGCCAGTAGGGCGCCCGGGTATTCTCATAGTCACGATTGGCGGCTGCCCACTCCTCGAGCGCGAAGAAGCCCATTTTACTCAGGTTTCTGAATGGCGAAGGGTGAAAGAGATAATTTGGTGCTGTCAGTATCTGGCTCTCCATACATCATTGCTCTCATATAAAGCGAGAGGTATCCTGATCCGTCGGCCGAGCCAGATCGGTGGTCCGAGAGCCGCATCGCTAGTCAGGCACGACAACATCGACCGTTCTATCCTTCAACTCTGGTGTGAGAAAATGAAGGAAGGGGAAAATACCTGTCTGCCTTGCCATCAGGTTGAAATCATACGATTCATGCGATGTCCCGCCCGAGATCGCAGGCCGTAGATCCATAAAGGGCTGGCAACGCGCACCAACTACCATCAACTCACATCCCTCAACATGGCCAAGATGACCTCCATAGTAGGGATCCTTATGGGTGTGCTGACCACAGCCACTGCGGCCTCCATCCCAACTGGATCCTCTGTTGCTGCCGCCGCTGCTCTCAGGTCGCTGGGCGTTTCTCCTCCATCTGGCAACGTTCTCATCGGAAATGCCGGCTACACCTGTAGTCTCTTGAATCGGGTCTTCTCGAAAAACGAAACATTCACAGTGACGTCGCCCTATTACAACGTTTTGATCGACGAAGCCTGGTCGGAGAATTGCCGATTGAATGCCTCTTGCATCGTGACGCCTGAATCTGCCCAAGAGGTCTCGCGTCTGTTGCAGATCCTCAGTATTCTGCGGACGAAATTTGCCATTCGCTCCGGTGGACACAATACCAACCCGGGATTCAGTTCAATCGGTAGTGACGGGGTGTTGATCGCTCTGGAGAAGTTGGATCGCCTTTCCTTAAGCGCTGATCGCGGAACTGTCACTGTCGGACCTGGTAATAGATGGGAGTCTGTATACAAGTACCTCCAGCCGTATAATCTCACGGCCTTGGGCGGTCGCGAAGCGGTTGTGGGTGTTGGTGGATACATTCTTGGTGGTGAGTGAAAAATCCATTGTGGTAATTCCAGGTGAACCAAGACATTGACAGACTCAGGCGGTCTCAGCACCTTCTACAACACCCACGGCTTAGCCATTGACAGTGTCACCCGATTTCAGGTGGTCCTACCCAATGGAACTATTGTCGATGCCACCCCAACTGAGCATGCCGATCTATACAAAGGCCTGAAGGGAGGTCTGAACAACTTCGGTGAGACTGCTATTGTCTACCAAATTACCTCTCAGCCACCTAACGGGAGCAGGTATCGTGACTGAATATGACCTCACGACTAATCCCGGCGTCGATATCTACTATGAGATAAAAACGTACACCGCTGCCAACACACCGGCCGTGCTTGCGGCCTATGCGACGTATCTTTTGGACGCCGACATCAACAGCAATGTGGAGATCCAGGTCAACCCCAGTTACACTTTGGTCTTCTATGGGTATCTCGGTCATGTATCTGCACCTACCGACTTTGATTCATTCTCCGACATACCCGTGGCCTCCACCATATACCCACCGACGAACGGCTCGCTCACTGAGCTTCTCCTCACCATTGGCTCCACCGGACTGACATCCGAGGGTGTCTCGTACAGCGGTACCTTTTCATTTAAAGTGACCGGGTCCACTTTCCTGCAGGACACTTACTCAACCTATCTCGAGGCCGCTGCCTCTCTCCCGTCGGGCGCGGTACTCTCTTATGTGCCTCAGGGTGTCATTCCGAACCTCGTCACCCAAGGAAAGTCGCAGAATGGAGGGAACCTATTGGGTTTGGAGGCCACGCCTCAAATCTGTATGTATCCGCTTTTACTCATCTCCATCCGGGAAACGTATCTAACCAAGGTCTCGTACAGGGGCGAATATCTTCGCTCAATTCCCAGCTACACTCAGCCAATCAGAGGTGGCAGGTGCTGTAGACTCATTGCTGGCCAACCTCATCTCCAGCGCAAAGTCGGAGGATCTTTTCCTCCCCTATATCTTCGTCAATGACGCGGGTGCCAAGCAGAAGCCGCTGCAGTCGTTTGGAGAAAAGAATATCAAGTATATTGACACGGTCGCGAAAAGGTATGACCCTAAGAGAGTCATGCAGAAGCTCCAGGATCAGGCATACTTTGTTTCGGAGGAGTTGTAAAACACCACGTCATTGTATATATGAATCGAAGTCACGTTACTTGTAGTCGTCAATCAGGTCCTCTTCCTCTTCTTCTCCTCCTTTCCTCTCCAGAATCTATCAATCCAGTTTTAATACTCTCTCACCTCTCCCTCACCTCTCCCTCGCCTCTCCCTCGCCTCTCCCTCGCCTCTCCCTCGTCTCTCTTTCACCTTTCTCTCCCAGTGCTCTCTTCTCTTTTTCAGCTTGTGTTTGCCTTTGGTTCTTGCGACCAACCACAGGTTCCAATATGGAGAAAGCTACCGAAGAACCCACGAACGGTCCCCCTCGTCTCACCATCGACGAGATGCTTGAGCGCTACCCACGGTATGAAGTTGAAAAAGCCATTTATCGAATCGATTATCCGGGGTACGGAACAGTCTCCGATTTTACATTTATAAAACTAACCATCTAGTAGTCGACGGGCCGAGGTAATCCGGCAGTTTGAGTAGCAGATCGACCAAGGCGTAAACGTGGAAAGTTGCCGTGAAGGCATACAGTGGGCCCTCGAAAATATGCCACCAACCCGCCCGTATGGAAGCCTGATCTATTCTAGGAGGTTTCATTCTCTAACACGATATAGATTCGATCCGGCGGAGCCCCAAGACCTACGTCCGGATGTACTATGGAAAATACAGTTTCTCAAGTACATGTATCGTGATGGCGATGATGTCGACGAGGAAGAGTGGGTGAACTACCACGCTGTGCTCAATGCATACCGTAGCGGCCACCTTGATGTGGACCCAGATAAGGTTACCGTGTGGTTTGCGGGAGAACTGAAGCTGGGGCCCTTTCCGCGTTGTGATTTGAAAGAGATGGCCATATCTACGCAGATTTCTGAATGGCGAGCCGAGCTCGGGCACGGCAGAGTATGGATTGAAGACGTATGTGACCGTGGTCTGATATGCGAGATAGAGCTACTAACCTTTCGTTCAAGGTGAAAATGGCTACGGTCCCCGCTAGACTATCAACCGCATTGAAATGAGTACCATCACCATACGGCTAGCCTTTCTTCGTTTCTATCTCGCTTCGCTCCCAGCTAATTAACCTTGTGTAGTTCAGCCTCTTTGTGCGGCTAATCGGGGCAATCGACTTCATCGGGATTGATAACGTGCTGGCCGATACGGGGGTCTGGCTCTCCTGGAAATCTTCCGAGATGAGTGCCGCGCTCTTGGCCTCACCCTAACCTACGCCCACTGGAGACCATCCGTTCCCTTAAATGGGACCGTTTGCCGACAGTCGCTCACCGTTGAAGTGCAGCTTCTCTTGAATGGAAACTCTTGGGGTCCTGTTATGCGAACCGGTGCTAGAATTTCTCCTGGTACTGGTCGTGATGAACTGCATTGCCCCGGCATGCTTCCAGACAGAATATGTTTAACAATACCATAGGCCAAGCTGTCGCTTACATGAGGAGATTCAAACTGCATTACTATTTTCTCTCCACATACAAGTCCACAGCTTTCATAAAGAGAGAAGATGATTTCTGCTTCCGTTTGTCGATGCCCATAAGCGAAGACGCCACCGATCCCCCTCTGAGAGAATGCTTCGCTGGGTTTGCAGCCATCGACAGGGACCAACCTGGAAGGAAGGCCTTCTCTGCGTATCTGATCGCAGAAAAGGTGTTGTTCAAGAACTCCGTGCCGTGAGCGGCCCGTAAGTGGATATAACCGGGCCTTGAATCGTATAGCAGACCCTAGATTTGAAGGCAAATTGAATTTCCTTACATCCTCCCATCCATAGCACCTATCGGGGTGTGTTATCTATCTCCACATTAAGTAAAGAGTGCCATCAAGCTTGATCCGCATATTGAGGAAGCCCGACTTGCAAGTTGGTACCCCCAGTAACTTGTTCCTTCAGATAAAAAGACAGGTGCAAGTTTCAGTGAGGCCATGGAAAATATGTGCGTCACTTTCCGACGGAGTATAGAAGCCACAATCATAGCCGCAGTCAAGCCACATCCAGTGCACAAGTGTCCAGCTCCCCCCCCACTCACCTGAACAGTTCATCCTTGCACAAGGATACATATCATGTATCCACGTACTATCAAGATCACTTTATCCTTGCCGAGAGGGAGACTGTCAATATGTACAAATGCACAGCACCAATTCCATCGCCTTTCCGGTACTCTCCGCATGACACAGCCCATGCAGAGCATCCCCAGCTGCGGCAGACGGGGAATCGTCACCCTCCCCAATAAATCACATCATGTCATACAGGAGCCTGACATGAAAAAAGAAGCTTCCTTCAATCAAAATGTGTTCAACTTGTCTCTTGCTCTGTCGAAAAGCCGCATAAATGATGCAACAGAGTTACGCTGCATGGTCTTGGGTCTGGATGGCTCTGTCAAAGAATCAGACATTCGAGGAACTAGGGATGGGCTCGCTAAAGAGTGGGGGTTAGATGGCCGCGATTTGCGCAACGTGGATCTTGTCTCGGAGGGAATTCCGCATTTGTTGGTGCGTCCATCGGTCATCTTTATCAGCATGTTCACTTTACGGCTCCTGGTCCGCGCACATGGAGTGCTTCTGTTCCTCCTCCCGATCGAGGACTGCCACGTGAAGGTGCAGGATGTCTTCATGACGGACCTCCAGAGAAGGCTCCATCCCGGTTCTGGCTCTGGTCTCTTAGCAAAACTCCCTTTTGAGCTACGGGTGGTGGATGCAGCGCTTGCCTCTGTTATCGCAACTCTTGAAGCCGAGCATGTTCTCATCCGCCGAGAAGTCCAGGACAGCTTGCAGGATTCAACGAGGGAAGATGTCGTTTACGCTGTTCTCCGCGACTTGCAGGATCACCGGAAAAGGCTTGTGGCCATCCAGCAGCGTGCCAGCCAGTTCCGCTCGGCGCTACGGGAAATCCTTGAAAATGATGAAGACATGGCGACCATGTTCTTGACGGATCGGCAGGCAGGTCGACCGCATGAGGTAGAGGATCACCTAGAAGTGGAATATCTCCTCGAGGCATATTACAAGAACACAGACGCGATCGCGGAGTCTGCCAATGCTTTACTGGGTGACTTGGAGCGCACAGTAGAGACCATTCACTCGGTTTTGGATGTGCGACGAAATCAGATCATGGTTTTCGAGGCTCAACTGGAGATCTGTATGTTGGGATTCGCCGTGCCAACTTTCGTGGCCGGGCTGTTTGGGATGAACGTGGCGAACTTCTTTGAAGAGAGTACTTCCGCATTTGTGGTCCTTGTTGCAGTGTGCGTGATGGGAACGGTCACCATCGCGAAGTATGGCCTATGGAAACTCGACAAGTTCCGGAAATTACGGTTCTAAAGCTTGCTGGCATGGTTATCAGAAAGGGTCAAAGATAAAATAACAATCAAAATTGAAAAAGTCGTCTGGATGCACCTTGAGATCCCCTTCAAGGTACAAGTGGTGGTGAAGTCTTTATGTCAGATGAACAGAGAGCTCCATCGTTATTACCGCTATTACCTAGAGGCCTTTATGGAAACTTGAGATCCTCCGCATTTGCTCTCTACAAAAGTCCCGTCCTTCCTCTTCCTCTACCTGTTCCTCCTCCTCTTTCTCCTCCTCTTTCTCCTCCTCTTTCTCCTCCTCTTTCTCCTCCTCTTTCTCCTCCTCTCCTTCATCTCCTCACCTCTCACACTATTCATCAAAACTTCTACTTCGATAAACTCGAACTGCAACCATGCCTCGGCAACGAACACTTACAAGAGCCCTGGTACAAACAGCCAGGTGAGTCAAAGACCGCAAAACACTCATCTTAACTCTGGCTGATGCTCAGGTCAATGGCAGCTCATATACCTGTCTGATGGTCTCAGAATCTTTCAAACGCCAATCTCGTGTATAAATACATGACTGGATGTTATAATTCATTATCCACCTTAATTCACAGCAATCCCACTCTGCTGTCGGCCCTCCTTCAACGCAATCTCCAACCCCTCAATCACCTTTTCTGGCACACTCAAGAATGCGGAGTGAGATGCATCGACATGGTAAGTCACTGGGTTGCCCAAGGTCTGAGCAAAGTTCTCTTGCACAGCCAACGAGATAGCTCCGTCCTTGTCAAAGAACATATACATGCTAGGCATTTCACGCCAAGGTTCATGCGTGGCCGGTTCGTTGAACGACCTATACGTGTGCGGCTTCAATTTGGAAATGGCCTCCTGCTGCGCTTCAGGAGACATGTCGTTATAGAATATTGTCTCTTGGTCAGAGGACCAGCAGTATCCGTCATCCGGGCTCTACATGGTCCATCAGTTGGGTACAAAAGGAGGAAACCAAACGAGGATGAACCACTCACATTGATGACCATCCAGGGGGCGTGTTTTCCGCCAAGCATGTCCATTAACGTCTTGCCCTTGGGCGTCACAAATGCGGCCATCCACACTACCATGATTACACCGCCGGGAAGACCGGCTTTGCGCCGCTCCGTGTACCCCAAGCCCTTGACAGCGCCAGCGCCGACCATCCCACCATAGGAATGGTTCACCAACACGATCTGGCATCCGGCTTCTACCATCTCCTTGAGGACGGCATGAGTATGTTCGATATCGGCGTGTAGCCCCTTATCTGGAGGGAATGCGCCCACAGATGGGGTGGAGATAGCTTCGGTTGCAAGTCCACGGTTGTGCATCAGATCCCGCACGACGTCAAACGAGTCTGCCGTGTGCCACGCGCCTGGCACAAACACAAATACGGGGTTCACAGACATGGAGTTAGAGTTACCGGGCAGTTGTTTGAGTTCAAGTGGGATACGAATACTCCGTACATCGACATTCAACGGGAAATCAGCAAACGTTGGGGAAATGACCAACCTCTCCTTTTCACGAGGCAGGGCCCACAATCCGTCAGTGCGTGGAGTGATTGGCTCTTTTGATCGATTCTTCCAGTTCTTCCCGAAGGATTCCACCCATCTGGCGCCAACGGTGGAGCGCGGCTGGGCCTCGCCTTGCGATAGGCTCCCGGATGCGTAGTGTTCTACTACGTATAAAAGTATCATAAAGTTTGCTTCGCGTTTAGATGCTTTCAACACTTATCTTTAACTGATGTAGCTTTCCTGCCATGCCTATGTTGTCTGGTTATACTATAAATAGTGTAACAATACCTTAGTATAAGTATTAATTATCATTATAACATATGTTATAATATAAATCATAAACAACAGGTAAACCAGAGATCAATATACCCAACTCCTTTCGTACGAAGGGGCTATCTTTAATCTACTTTATGTTCCTCTAGAAGATAGAAACCATACTGTCTCACGACGTATTAAACCCAGCTCATGTAGCTCTTTAATCGACGAACAGTCGAACCCTTCATGATTTCTGCATGCATGAGGATGAGCTAAGCCGACATCGAGGTGCCAAACCGCGCACTCAATTTGTACTCTCTTGCGCAAATTAGCCTGTTCAATTTATGTTATCATAAAAGATTCAGCTAGAAGCCAAATATACTTTTATTTCCATTTTTCTCAAAACGGTTCAGACTATTTCATCATCTTTATTAATTAATATAAGGGAGGGAAAATTGTAAATAAAAAGAAAAGATAAATTAAGTACTACTTACTCAACCTTTAACACCAAAAGCTCCAACACGTGAAGTTGAGTTAATTACAGTATATTGTAAATTAGCTTTATCATTTCCTCTTAACATTGGTGTAGGATAACCTTTAAATGAAGAATAAACATTTTCTAAATTACCTTTATATTTAGTTCTACGTTGAGATCTAGAAGCTGAAAAACGTCTAGTTAATCTACCAGCAGCTTCTAATCTAACACCAGATACTCTTTTATATTTTAAATCACTTAAAATAATTTTTTTAAGGTATTTAGATTTAGTATTATCTTGTTGTAAAAAATTATCACTATTAAAAATATTTAAATTAAAAAATTTTTTAGATTTTTCTGCTAATTTTACATTTTTAATTTTTGCTTTTCTTATTAAAACTTTAAGATATCTTAAAACATTTCTTTTTTTTTTAATTTTAACTCTAAAGGTTGAGTAAATATATTACTATTAAAATAAAAATATTTTAAATTAATTATATTAAATTCAACATTTTTATTAAAAATATTTTTTACTAAACTTATTAAACCTTGTAAATAAGTATTTTCAAATTTAGCTTTATTTATATAAAGCATTTGTTTATAATACATATAGAATTTTAATCTTTTAAAACTTTTTTTAATAAATCTTAAATAGTAAATATTTTGTGCTGTATTTACTTGAGTATTGTATTTAGGTAAAAGATTACTTAATAATATACTTTTTTGTTTATGTTTACACAAAATATTTAATCCTATATTTTTTATTAATTTTAATTTTCTAGCAAATTTAGCTTTTTTAAATAATGTTAAATATCTTTTTTTAAGTTTTAATAAGTAATTAAGTTTTTGTTTATTATAAACATATAATGTTATATTAACTTTATCATTAGTATGTTTAAATTCACCATCACTAATAAATATTCTATTTGTAGATATTTTTCTAAATCTACGACGTAATCTATTTTTTCTTAATAAAGATTCTAGTTGTAAATTATATAAATTAAAGTATGCTTTAATTAATTTCATTACATATTTACTTTTAATAGGAATTAAATTAATAGCATTTTTATTATAAGCATATATACTACTTTTTCAATTTCTTACAGCAGGTATTATATCTCTATTATAAATAGCTATACTAGAATCATTTAATCCTTTTTTTTTATATGTAGTATTTAATTTTGATTTTATAATATTTAACATATTTATATATATATATATATATATTAATATAATTAATAGAATTAATTATATAATATTAAAGCTTGGTAAACCAAGTCTAATACATTATTAAAAAATAATAATTATTATACAAATAGTGTTTTTAATTAATTAATAAAGATGTTGGGCGTTAAAAAAGGATTATTGTTAGCTATACTCACCTTTTAGTCGTTGAACGTCCTTATTTTAATTTATCTTAAAGATAAACACATGCTAAAATAAGTTTCGCTTCAAATACACTTAATTAATATAAGTTGTCTTTGAAATTTACCCAATATATTACCAATATTTTATAATATTGGAGGACTCACAGTTATAAATCCCTAGCGTAACTTTTTCTATAATCCAAGACCTTTCCTTAATGCATCTTGTGATCATATGCCCCGCTTACGCGACTGATAGACTTGTAGGTCAAACAGTAAAGCAAGATTTAGCCATTAAACTTTTAAAGTATTAATAAATATTATATTAATATAGATAAATACTTTATTAATATAACAAATAAACTTTTAAATCTTTGAACTAAAAGTCCAGTAAAGTTTAAAATACATCTATTCACCGCATAGTTAAAATCTTACTTAAAATAAAAAATAATTGTGGAATTTAATCGAATAATAACTGTATAATTATAATAATAATTAGAACAAATTAAAATATTTGTATATAAATATACAAGTTTACAATATGAACTTTGGATATACCCAGGTACTTTTTGTGGGATCTGTGCCCCGCATAAACTGCCTTCTAATCATTAAGAGTATATATAAGGATTCGAATAAAGGTGTTTCATTATTATCTCAACAACTACCTTATACACTATAAATCATCCTAAAATTTCACTCTTATAATTAGTAACAGTAAAGCTGCATAGGGTCTTCTCGTCTATCTAGAGGTAAACAGTATCTGCACTGCTATTCCAATTTCACTGAGACAATCATCGAGACAGCTGTTGCATCGTTAAATCATTCATGCAGGACCGCATTTAACGGCCAAGGTATTTCGCTACCTTAGGACCCTCATAGGTAAGGCCGCCATTAATCGGGGTGTCCTTCAAAACCTCAGTTAATAATCAAGGTAGATCCGTTACCCAGCCGACATTGGGCAGACATCACACTCAATACTTTGATTTTTTATCTTTGCAGAGTGCTGTGTTTTTATTAAACAGTCGTACAACATTATTTCATGATTCCTCTTATTATTAATTTAATTTTTCATATTTAATTACATACTTTATTATATGTTAAATTTAATAATAATGGTCCTCCTTATTCCAAAGGTACAGAGTCAATTTGCCGAGTTCCTTAATGATTGTTCTCTCAAACGCCTTTGTATTCTCTACTTGCTTACTTGAGTTAGTTTCTAGGTACGGTTATTTATTATTTTCCAGTATAATGTTATCTTTTCTATATATTATAATATTATTTCTAATAACGTTTAATAGATATAGATATATCTATATAAGAATCTTGATATACAATTCAAATATAGCCTATAAATACATATTAATAATCTAATGGTAATTAATTATTAATAATTATTATATTATATTATTATAATTATAGATAAAGACTATTATTTGGTTAAAATATATTTATTTTACTCATTCTATTATATTTGTAAATCACAATATAATAATAAGTATGTATTATATATTATAATTTACAATTTTATACCAATAAGTATGAGTATTAAATATTTTTCACTTCAAATAATAAAATAAACTTTTCCAGAACCTTTATTACTTATTAAAGGTTTTGGTATTATCTTATACAAAACGTCATCAAAATTATCTTTTGATTAATTTTTTTAGACACCGATTTTAGATGAAACCATAAGCTTCAGGCGAGGCTAAAAGCCTTTTTCGTTACTCATGTCAGCATTCTCTCTTGGATTTAACAGATGCTAGATCTTTAATATTTTAAGAAAAATATTAATATTTTGTTTAATCCAATGTTCCGCTACCCCACAAAATATTAAGCTATAACGCTTTAATTTTTATTTGTGTACAAGGTTTCGGTATATTATTTAGATCCGTTAAATTTTCGGCGTTTTTTCCTAATTTATTAATCAGTGCTCTGTTACGAGGTCTTCAAAAAATGGCCGCTTCTAAGCCTATTTCCTGATTGTTTTAAAAAAAAACATCCTTAATTTCACTTAACAATAATTTTGGAACCTTAACTCTTGTTCTGGGCTGTTTCCCTTTAGACATACAACCTTATCGCACTATGTCCGATTATTTAACATTCATCTTTGCCCTTCCGAGTGCAAATACTCTCCGGTAAAGTCACTACAACCCCCCGATGTTGACAAATATATTAAATATTGTCCGAGATCACAGTTCTGTACCTGCTAAGATGTTAATTAAATTACCTACTTACATAGGTTTCGCGGAAAACCAGCTATACTAGTCAGTTTTGTCTTTCACTAACTTACCACAGTTCATCGGATATCTTTACAACGATAACCCGTTCGGGCTTTTATAACCCTGACCATGGTAAGATCACTAGCCTTCGGGTCTAATTCTAGATACTAATTCATTTTTTCATAATTGGTTTATCTACGTATCTATCTCCTAATTTTATTAATAAATTTACATATCTATATTGTTATCATCTATTGTAAATGATAATATTCTAAATGTGTAAATGCTTATAAAAGAGATGTTACTTGCATCTAAAATTAACTTGCTGACCCATTATGCAAAAGGTACGCTCTTATTATTTATTTAAATTTTAACTTGAGCTGCTTATAAAACTACTATTTCAGGGTATTTCCCTCACGGTACTGTTACTCTATCGCTTATATATTTTTTTTAGCCTTAGAGGAAGGTTCCCCTATTTTTCAACAGATTTTTTTCCGTTATACTTAAATATATCATTTAATATATTTACTATAAATAATTACTATCATTAATTTTAGTAATTATTTATTAAGGCTTTTGCTATTCAGAAGACACCAAATAACAATCTCGTTTGATTTCTTTTACTAAAGTTACTAAGATATTTCAATTCACTTTGTCTTATAATTAGATTTCTCTATGATTTCTAGTTTATATTTTTCTAGATCAATATCTTGAAATATATAGCTAACCATCCATAATAGTTTCTTTATATACTTGTCTTGATTTCTCAAGATGTATATGATACATATCATCTATATTGGTATATATAATTATACCTATATTAATTATCAGGTTATTATGATTCGAACATAAACAATCTCCAACCCAAATGAAGCGACCAACCACCGGACACTAACCTGTAAAACCTATAATGTATTTACATTAATTTAATTTGTATTATATATATTTTAACATGTTAACATATTATTATATATAATATTATTAAATTAATTTTTTTTTATACTATAAGTATCAGAGAGTATATGATTCGAACATATGAAAGTTTATACCTTTAGCTAGACTCAAGCTAGCCGCCTTAAACCACTCAGCCAACTCTCTTTTTTTTTTTGATTCTTCAGTGACTCGAACACTGAACATATCCTTATCAAGAATACACTTTACCGGTTAAGTTAAAGAACCTATAATATATTCAAGAGCACTTAGATTTGAACTAAGAAATATAAGGTTGAAGCTTACAGTTTTACCTATTAAACTATGCTCTTCGGAAAAGAGATGAATCGAACATCTAAGTGTCAAAACACAATATTTAGCAAATATCTTACCCTACCAATAGCAACTTTTCCTTTAATTTATATATATATACGAGTTAGACCGGTTTCGATCCGGCATCTATTTTCTCGACAAGAAAACCCTTTACCAATTAAGTTACTAACCCTATTTATATATATATATGGCTAGCTGAATTCGAATCAGCACACTTTACTTGGAAGGTAAACAGTCTACCGTTAACTTATAGCCATTATAACAATTTGTATATAAAAATTATTTACTTATTATGACTAGCTGAATTCGAATCAGCACATCTTATATGGTAAATAAGCAGTCTACCATTAACTTATAGTCATTTTCGTAATTATAATTCAGATTATAATAATCTATTAAGACCTATGGGATTTGAACCCATATTATAATGATTAAAAGTCACATGTTTTACCATTAAACTAAAGTCTCTAAAAGATAAATATTTATAATAATCATCTTTGCATATAATTCACAATTATTATTTAATATAATAAATATATAATTTATGTTAAAAAATAACAGATCTATATAGACCTTAAATTTTTAAAATTTAAAGCAAATATATTTATAAACATATTTATATCTAATAACCTCAGTAATATACAGAAATATATAAGAATAATCATACTACGTCTACAAAATGTCAGTATAATATACCTGATTCGTAACCAAGATGATGGTGATCTGTTAAATGGTATGCAGCTAAACGTCATAATCCTACAGCTAAGAAAGCTGTTCCAATAATAACGTGTAAACCGTGGAAACCTGTACCAAAGTAGAAACATGAACCATAAACACTATCAGAAATAGTGAAAGAAGATACTGAATATTCAACACCTTGGAAGAAAGTAAATATTACAGCTAATATAATTGTTACAACTGTACCATATAAAGCACCTTTTCTATTACCTTGTATTAAAGAATGGTGAGCATATGTAATTGTCACACCTGAAGATAATAATAATATAGTATTTAATAATGGTAATTCAAATGGATTAACAGCTTGTATACCTAATGGAGGTCATTGTGCACCTAATTCAACACTAGGTGATATTGCACTATGAAAGAATGCTCAGAATATAGCTAAAAAGAAGAAAACTTCAGATATAATAAATAAACCTACACCTAAGTTTAATCCTTTTTGTACAGCATTAGTATGATTACCTAAATAAGTTCCTTCTGAAATTACATCTCTAAATCATAAAGCCATAACGTAAATAACGTTAAATACAGCTAAAGCTACTAAATATTGGAATCCTTGGAATCCATGCATAAATAAAACTGTAGCTGTTGTTAATATAAATAATGACAAACTAGTAAATAATGGTCAAGGTGACGGAGATACTAAATGAAAAGGATGATTTTGAAAATTACTTTTTGATTTATATATCATATTTTAATTTTATAATTAATTGTTTAAGCTTTATCTATCTATTTTTGTTTTATTGTGATAACTATAGCACCTACCATACCTAATAATAGAATAATAGAAGTAACAATTAATCACATAGAATAACTAGTATACATAATATTACCTATACTAGCAATATGTGTAGGTTCTATTAATGAATTATCTCAACCTTTACTACTTGCATAACCAATTTGTTGTTTTAAATCAACTAGATTAAATAATTCATTATCTAATTGTACATTATATACATCAGAATATGAATTAGATAAATAAGAAACAATACTATTTTCTGTGAAATTTATAGGTAATACCTGTGCTATTATATAATAAAAAAGAATAATAGTTAAACTAGCTAAAGGTAAATCATTATTAGTATCATTAAATAATTCAGAAACTCTAATATTTATTAACATTAAAATAAATAAAAATAAAATAGAAACAGCACCTACATAAACTAATATATAAGCTAATCCTATAAAATTATATCCTACTAAAATTAATAAACCTGCAACATTAACAAATAAACCTATTAAAAATAAAACAGATACTACAGGATTTCTACTACTTATAGTAAGTATACCTAATAAAATAGATACTAAATAAATAATATCTACAAATTCTATTCTAAATCCATTAGTAATAGAATCATTTAATAAAAATATATTATTCATAATAAAAAAAACTAAATCTATTAACATATTATACAAATAATAATAAATGTTTAGATAGGATTAGATTAAGATCTAATTAGGGAGAAAAGGAATCGAACCTTCGATAGCTTATAGCTATTGAGTTTACAGCTCAACCCGTGAACCAACTTACGGGACCTCCCTATTTCATATATATATTTAATCTTTTATTGGATTTGAACCAATTTGTTATATACCTATATTTGATTTGATAATATATATACTATTATTTTTTTTTAAATTTTATACTCCCCGTGCAATTTCCATTACACGAACCTTATTTCGACTTAACACCAATCAAAGTTTTGCATACGAAAACTATCCTGCATATTTATGTATCATAAATATATATAACTTTACACAGAAAAAATCAAACTTACTGCATCTTCTTTTTTCAGCGCCTGACGAGTGGTTAGTACCTAACTAAGATAAAATTCACCGTGACGTTGGTGATTCACGATTACTAGTAATTCCTTTTTCATGTAGTCGAGTTACAGACTACAATCCATATTATTTCCTTTTTTGGGGATTAGCTCCATTTCACAATATCGCATCCCGTTGTAAAGGCGTATGTGGCACGTCTATAGCCCACAGCATTAAGGCCATAATGACTTGTCTTAATCCCTCTTATCTGGTCCGATGTAGTAGCGAACCACTTTATATAAATAAATAAAGTGAGGGTTTTCGTTAATTAAAGGAATTAACCAAATCTCACGACATTAACTAAAGACAGCCATGCAGCGCTTGTAACAATTTTTTATAATATGCTATACAAGCTGTGGTAAGGTTTTTCGCGGATCATCGAATTAAATAACATACTTCACTACTGGTTTTAGAAACGGTCTAATGATTTCAGTTTATATGTTGCCATAGTACTCTTGAGGTGGAATGCTTACACTTTCGTTTATACATTAAAATTATATCTAATGTATGACATTCATCATTGTCTGCTTGGACTATTAGGGTATCTAATCCTGTTTGCTACCCAAGCCTTCGTCTCTCAACGTCAGTTATTACATAGAAGGACGCCTTCGCCGTTGACAGTCCTCCTGGTATCATCAAATTTTATCTCTACTCCAGAAATTCTTCCTTCTCTCATATAACTCTAGTAAAAAAGTACTCGTTTAGAGTTTAATTTACCGTCTACTTACCCTTTAAACCCAATAAAGATAACTAACACTAGCCTCCTACGTATTACCGCGACTGCTGGCACGTAGTTTGGTCAAGACTTATAAATAGATTATGTCATTATATACAATCTATTTAGAATTTTATGCGAGTTAATCGCGAATGTAACCATACAAGTTACATAGACATTCTTCCAAGTTACTGGTTCAGCCTTTCGGCCATTGACCAATATTCCTCACTGCTGTACATAAAAGCATTGGGTTTTTTTCAGACCCAATGTGGTCGATCAACTTTCCAGTTACGACTACGGTTTATTGCTAGAAAAGTCATTACCTTTCCTACTACTCACCGAGATAAAAATTATCATCTTAAAGCGGTAATATTAACCTTTGGTTATAAGGGATTTTTTCCCTTACTTTAAGGTAGCCAATTTATCTTTTACTCACCTGTACACCACTACTACTTAATTTAAATATTAGATAATAATTAAACTAATTAGTCGTTCGATTAGCATGTGTCAAGTACTTGGACAGTGTTCAGTTAGAGCCATCATCAAACTCTCTATTTTATTTTTGATGCATACATCACATCTATATTGTTTTATATATAACTATAAAATTATTAATTTTAATGTTATTATTTAAAGATATAATTAAGCCAGTTTCTGTTTAATTTTAATAATTCTAAATAAAAACTTAACATAGGATTCTTGTTCGCTATTATTTTATTATTACTTTTTAGTATTTTATAATAATATTAGTTTCTGTTAATATCCTTATATTTTTATAATTATTGAATAAATATATTCAAGTGTATATGCCTAATAAGTATTGGACTTTCCTATTTTCATAAAATTTTTATATCTTTAAAAAATTATTATTATTATAATAATATAAAATATATATATTTATATATTTATATAATATATAAATATATATATTTAAAATATACTAGGGTATTAATGTAAGTCTAAACCATCTTTAATATATGAACATGCTAAAACTACAAAAACTTGAGCTTGAATAAATGCTATAGCTAATTCTAAACCAGAGAATGCAATAATAAATGCTAAAGGTATTAAACCTAATATAAAGAATATTATACCACTAGTCATAATATTATATGTGAATCCACTTAAAATACTTAAAAGCATGTGACCACTTAAAATATTAGCAGCTAATCTTAATCCTAATGAAACATTTCTAGATAAGTATGAAATAAATTCAATTAAAACTAATAAAGGTAATAAAGCTAAAGGACAACCTGAAGGTACAAATAATGAGAAGAATTTTAACCCATGTCTTTGGAAACCTAATATTGTTGCACCTAAAACAACAGTAAAACTAATAGAGAATGTTAATATAAAGTGAGATGTAGATGCAAAACTGTATGGTGTCACTAGCACCTCCATGAGGCCGGCCTGATATTGCACCAAAGGAGCCCCCATTGGCATTTGTATCAGATTCCACGCGAACGTCGCCCGCTGCGATGTTCAAAGAAGGTTGTTGTTTTTCCCTTTGCTGATTATCCTGTTCCACGTGTTATTGTCTTGTTTCTATTTTGCCGTGGGAGATTGATATCATCGTATGCCTCAGATGAAGAACATCCGGAGTCCCCGGTATGACCTACCAAATAGAGCCTCTCTCCATATCAAGCTATCAGAATGCAGCTTATACTTCTAAATATTGTAATCATATACCAGATAAACAACATCCCCACTTGCCCAAAGCGAACAGCAGCTTATTTTACCATCCAAGTCACTTTTCCTTTTTCTTATTGCGGTGACGGAGTAGTACTAGTTGCAATAGTGAAACACAGGGATTGGGCCTTGCCTGTACGATACAGTGCCCTGGGAGGATCTTGATTCGGATGCTAATCGTCAATAGTAACGAATTACGGCATGGGCGTACATTCTTAGACCCTGCCGGTGGAAAATCACATAATGATTGCAAAGGTTGGATTGCGACTATACATGAGGTTGGGTCCGCCAGTGTTCTTGTAGCTCCTGGTGGTGTACTAGTGCGTCTACGTTGCCACAATAGCGGTCACCAAGGTGCCTATCCTGCTCATGTACTGCCGCATCTTCCCCACGAGAGAGATTTGTATGGTCTCCATGGCCCTAGGCGGGATCCCCATTGCCTGGCACATGGCCATTGGCCTCGTGAGCATCTCCCAATGTACTCCGATTGCCCGAGCCTGGGACACGCGCATTCCCGGCACCTGCATCATCTCAAAGCCTCGTTCATCGGGAATGCAGTACCTAACGTTGTCACCGACATTCTCATTCTGTCCCTACCGGTGCGAGTGGTGTGGAGATTGTACGCTACCTCACGTACCATCTGTCCGTGATAGGCATTTTTCTGTTCGGTAGTTGTTCGTATACCCTTTTCCTACACATCACTGGTTTGCGACAGTGGACTGACTGGTCTCTTTCGCACAGCGTTATCTTCACCAGCATCTATCGCTTCACTACCCTTTTCAAGTTCGCACGGCGGACATTGCCTAGACACTCGGGAAATCCTGCAACTGGTGTATCGTCGAATCCTCAACGGGTATCATCTCCGCCTGCATGTCAACCCTGCGTCCGTTGTTCGTGATTATTTCATCCAAATTCTCGAACCAGGCTGGTATGCAAAAGACACGCACGGCAAATAATAACCATTCTAGAGGCTATGGGTTCTAGGATTCCGCTCTACGACCGTCCGATGAACCACGTAACAAGAATCAAGTGCAGCTGGTTGTGTCCCACGATAGCTCTGAGGATGAGGTTCCGTTGAATTCGATCTGAGTTCAGCTGGATATATCATGGTATGGATGCAGGGATAATTCCCTTCCAGCACATAAATAATTACTGCAACTATATATCTCGATCACCTTTGGAGCCCGATGAATTTCCTCACATCTGCACAAAACATGCATTAATCCTGTATGGAAAGACACAATGTGTAGATCAATACGTTGCATTGACTCGCTAAACAGGGAATACGAAAATAAAAGAAAGAGAACCTGTTGCTATTGCCATCATCAAAAGGATTCGGTAGTGTACTTTTCCATGCTGGGCTGGAGACGGATGATCGCTGGTAACACGATTCATAACATGAAATGAATGTTTGGGGACACGAATATGGAACGACGTCAATCGCTAAAAAAAGAAAGGCCATGAGAAAATGGTATACAAATCAAATTCGGTCTTGACAATGTGAGTAATTCAACAAGATGGCAACTTCTTTCATAGGCAATGACATTGAATCAAGGAAAGGTGCGGGTAAGGATGTCTACTCTTTATATCGATCATGTGTTTCCCCGAGAGTTATGTTCAAAAATGTCGAGATAAGAAGGAAAAAGAGACGCGCAGTCTAAATGCGAAGAAAATCACGAACCAAGATCAACTCAACTACAGGGCGATCATTCCAACACCCGCCAGGAGTGCGGTGGCGATGTAGGCAGCCACCTGGAAAGAGCCGAACGAAGAGCTGGAGTGCATGCTGATAGCGCCGCTGCTAGATGTGGTCGACGAGCCCGTCGAGGAAGCAGAGCCAGAGCCCGCGATGCCAGTGTTCTCAGTGGTAATAGTTCCGGTTCCAGCAGTGCCAGCCTCCTTCATCTGTGTAGCGCAAGTGCCAGTGGCCTTGGTCACCGACTTGACGGTTGCAGACCCGGCGAAGCTACAAGCATCGGCAGCACGGTTCTGCTCAACGTAGTACTTGTTCAGAGCAAAGGCAAGTTGCTGCTTGGTCGAGCACATGCTGTAAGCACCATACTCGCCGGTGGTGGCATTGGCGGTCAGTCCGCTGCAGTCGGTGTAACCGCAGACAGTGCTGAACAGCTTGGAGTACTTCGTCGAGGAGAGGGAATCGGCCACAACGCAGGCGGAGGCATCGTACATGCAGTCGCACAACTGGATGTCGGCGACAGGGGGCAGAGGGGAAGGTTCGGCGGACCACGAGGATCCGACAGTAGGGCAGCTCCGCAGGGCAGTGTTGGTGGGAGTGTAGGAGGCCTTCTTGACACCAGTGGGGTTGACGCTGGCGATCTGGCTGGAATAGTACTTGAAGTCGGCCAAAGTGCTGACACTGGTGCTATCGACGACAGAAACCAGACCTGCAAGTCTGATCAGTTACCTTCACACATGTGCAGGGAAAGGATTCTCTTACCGTAGTTGTTGGCCTCCTGGAAGTACATGTACACGATACCACCGGACCAGACATCAGCCATAGGTTCACCATAAAGGGCCTTCACATCGGTGAACTCGCGGGGCGTGACCTCGTTGCAACCGTACTCGGCGAAGAAGACAGGGACGGAGTAGTTGGCGAACTCTTCGGTGCGATCCTTGTATCCCGATTTCGCGTAGGTCGATTCACCGCACCACGAGTAGATGTTGTAGCCCCAGAAGTCAATAGACTCGTCGGCCTCTCCGCAGTTGAAATAATCAGCCATGTCCGCACGGATGTCTGCCACATCGGCGGTAGCATATCCAACACCCATAGGGCGGTAGCCCTTGTCCTTGATGTACTTCTTGGTATCACGAACGGCGGCCTTGACGAAAGCGCTGGAGTCAGAAGTATTGACGCTGTTGGCAACCTCATTTCCAGCGAAGAAACCAATGGTGTTGTTGTACTGGGCCAGCTCATCAACAACACTGGTGTATCGGGCAAAAAGATCGGTTTCCCACGTAGGATCGCTTCGATCAATCGATAGCTTGGGTTGGGACAGATCAGAGATCACGTAAATACCCGCGTCCGCCAAGAGCTTCATACACTCCGAGTGGTCAGCAGAGGCGTTGATGGCATAGGTACGGATAACGTTGGTGCGCAGCTTCGCCAGCATGGGAACATCACGCGCACAAGCGGTGGGATCGGCGAGAGGGTCAATGTAGCCACTGCTGGTCGTACTTTCCTCTGCAAAGGATTAGTCGAGATGTCGAAGTGATGGCATAGACAACCTACGTTGATAGGCGATTCCACGCATGAAGCTGTTCTTGTCAGTTATCAAATTCAAGAGATATCGACACCTTCACTTACAATTGAGTGTCATTGCTAGAATAGAAGAACTTGGAACCCTATACACAGTCTTAGTACCGAATACGCCACCATTACTATGCACCTATAGAGACAGTACCTTGATGACGATGGGATCCAAATCAGCAACAGCAACCCCAGCCAGGGTTGCCAGTGCTACCAAGGAGAACTTCATGGTGAAGAAATGGCTTGCAGATCTGATACCGCAAAGATTTATAGCGAGTGTATATAGTTGGGATAATTGGATTCAAGAAGATAGAGAGAGAGAGAGAGAGAATCAAGAGGTTCAAACGAGTGAACGGCGAAACGGGGGAATTAAGGTCCAAGATGGGGGGGTTTTCTTGGCTTCATATCCATTAATAGTAAGATCAATAGTGCCAGATACTAGTCCAATTTCTATTTGGCCTCTGAAACCACAAAACGGACGCGTATAGCCGAGCTAACAAGGCCAAGATGGGTCAAATGCTTGGAAGCCATTGTTCAATAGGTTTAGACTGGCGCCATGTTATTTTTGCCCGGATATAATCTCTTCAAAAAAAGGATCATTAGGGCTCTAAAACCAATCGGTGCATGTCGTCCGAGCGAATAATAAGAGACGAACTCCACGCACTAAAGTGGATTCGGCTTTGGCATCCTCTGCGTCGATCTGCAAAGACCGACAACGTACTCCGTATCCTGTATGCCTGCAGTTCGGCGGCTTTCCCCTTCACAGTAGACCATCTACAGCCATACAATATAGATTCAGAGTCAATGCCCAAAGTCGTCGAAGTGAAGGGAAAGTGGAAAATCTCCTGGGGTGGGGCTTCTTGGGAGCACGTGGCTTTTTCTTTTTCCGATTTTTCCTCTCTTCTCTTTTTTTCTTTCCCCCTTCAGATCTAATTTTACTCGGTAATTTCATGTGGCATTGCTTTGTCTGAGAAGACAGCTAAAGAAAGTGCGCCAAGGTCTTGGAATTACGGAGATAATTTCTCTCCATGGTGATGTGATCCACCGAGAGGCTGTGCAGTATTTCTCTCATTTGCGTGACTGCGGCAATGGTTTATCAGTGCGCTCTCTACGAATATGGGAAATAACTACTAATATACAGTATCTTCATGATTATATTTTATATGTTGTATAGTTCGGGCCAGTTCAGTTTAGAAAAGATCTACATGTAGATCAGGTCGGTTGTTCTCCGGTTCAACGCTCATCTCGGCATATCTGTACTTTTATGTAGGCCTCACCACAACTCCGTTCTATATAACTCCACAATGTCAAACTACGCTTGAGAGTTGGGTGCACTTTCGTGGATTGGGGCGTGCCAAAATTACTAGAAAGATTTTACTTGGGATTCTTTCGAGGTACTTTGGACATGGATCTTGTGGGGACCCCATGGCACCATGGCACCCATACCTTAAAACTACCTTAAATAGCTTTGGTGAGGTACTTGCTTGGTTTAATGGCAATGGCATATACACGGATAGAATCCCTACGATCTTTGCCAATCACCATCTAAAAATGCTACGCTGTCTTGATAAAAAATGACATGACTCAGACAATACGATCGAATTTTGATATCTCCCATGTGACTCCCATTATAAAACGATAATTATACATCAACATCCCGTGTCCGAATTGAAATTGGCATTAAAAAGCGTTCCTACGTTTCGTTCTGGTATACCCGTTTGGCCTTGGTTGTCCGTTCACATCCGTTGCTGTTTGCGATGTGCGTCGATGGCTGCATCAAACGATCGGATAGTGTCTAACGGGCGCTCGAATCGGCTGCGTGTTGGGTTGGAGAGATCGGGGTCGGCTATCGCTAGGTTAGCATGCGGTTCCCATCAAAAATAATGTTAACCGGTGACTCACTGATGACCTTTCCTTCCCGGTCCCTGTGCTGGATACTTCGGAGTGAGAATGTATCCCGAGATCCCGGCTGGAGATTCACGGCGGCTACTTGTTGTCAGTGGGTGTCCTAGATAAGAAAGGACCGTTCGTCAGGGATACATACTGGGTTCTTGTTCATGGAGGGCCATGTTGGGGTCGGCTTTGGTTTGAAGAGAATTGCTGGGGCTGTGGTTCGACTCGACCGAGCCAGAGTGCTCGCTAGAGGACAATGAGGACGGCATTATTAGGGACGTATGAAACGAGTATTGATTGAAATTGGGTTGAAAATGTTGTACAAAGTATATCAAAGTAGTGTGGTGAGCCTAGTAATGGTATGTCTAACAATGTGGTACCTAACCGGGAGGCGAATCCGATCCTATATATATCCCATGGTCTTGTCATTTTTGTGACGTTCGGATTTTTTGGACTAAGAATAGACGGCCTTTCTCGAAACATCAAAAAAAATCGACATCACGCAAGCCATGGCGACACCTGTGGATCGGTTGAGATGATGATTGGGCCGATCCTGATCGGCAACCGTAGGCGACTCGTCGCGAACAATCTAATTTCGTATGACGTTGATGGGCCATCCGGAGCACTCCCAATGGTCAACCACGCTTCTGTTGATGTCCAGCAGAATGCTTAGCATTCGTTGTGGCCACTCTGACTGGACGAGCACTTCAGGGGCCACGCAAGCACCGGTGGCTGGAATCTTGGGATGCTCCAGGCACCCGCAAGGATTCCCAGGTACCCGTGTCGCATTGCGTCTTCGAGCAGTCATACACTTGGAAGACGTGCGTTGCCAAGGTGGAAGCATCCATCACATGTATATTGTACATATGTAGGTACCATTATATGACGACTTGCCTCCCCTGGTGGAGATGATCGCCGGTTTCGAAAATGTGACAGGAGCGCCCCAGCATTCCTCCTCCAGGAACAATCGATCACACCCTACGAGTGATCCGTGCAAATCTGGACTTCACATGGTTTTGTAGGGCAGTGTTAGCTAACATTCCGTCTCAAAGAATGTTTCAGGGGCCATATACTCGTTATGGTGACTTGCACAACATGAAGGGCATGAAATGGAGATAAATCAATTGCCTCAAACAACATTATCAATAGTTAACTATGGTTCTTTTAAGTTTACGCCGAATACCGTATGGTCTACCCAGACGGCGATTGAGTAAGACACAAGGAGACCAGGCAACGCAATTAATATAATTGGAGAATCAAGTCCGATCCAGTGGGGCAAATGAAAATAATATGGCTGTTCAATGCACAAAAGTACACTGCATTACCTCACTGCCATAACTATCACAGCTCTTATTCCGGTGATCGCCGGATTTGAAACACCAGCATTCCCAACGTCGAACTTTCTTTTTCTTCTCACTTCAGATTCCTTCGCAAAAGTGGACCCCGGCCTCCCCATGTGGACTGGGATAATGTCATTTCCCGTCATGATCTGGGATGTGGTTGCTACGTAGGGTTCATGGCCGCACATGACCGCATCCCCGTGACTGCCCAGCCCCGTTTCTCAGGTCAGTACGGTCGCGTTCAGTCGTTCGATCTTTCGGGATAAATTTGATCATTTGCGAGTCAAACGAACAAAGGATCGACAGATGCGGTGCTTCGGCCTCGCAACGCCACTTGAGTAACCAACACTTGGGTACAGGGGTTCAGTCATGATCCAAGAGCAAATGCGTGTGATGGACGAAACAAACTCCGGCTATGGCTTACAGGCACACAAACTCAGCTCGGACCAAGGCCAGCTAAACAGACTATCCTGAGCGTGGATTTGGTCAAACCATTTCTGGCATCCCCATTGCTAAGGCGATCCGGTCATGCCAGATCGTCGCGCTGCCCTGTTGTTGTGGACCTGTTGGGTGCAGTCGATTATCTTTTTGGGCCTGGGCAATTTCTCCAGCGTTCTTAATGAGCTTCCACTCATTCTTACAAGGATCGACTTTTAACCACGGTGTTACTGCTTTTTGTCGATTCCGATCGGACATTAGCACAACTGACAACTGCCGGAGAAGTGCGATCCCTGAATGAACCCCTTCAAGTGTGAATTTCACCGATGCGTCTTTGATGGAAGGGGGAATCAATCCAAAGAAAGCCTGAGACTCTTTCTTATTTCCTTCATGATCAGCTTTAACCCCAGCCATTATTTGGATTTCCACGTCGCTCAGGACCTCTCGGCTGCTGTTGATTGCACTTATTAAATCCTCTCTCTCCGCATCTGTGGTTCGCGAGGAGGCCACTAGGGATTTAGTCTTGGCAAGGAACCCAGGGCACTGAGCTATCTCGTTGAATGCATAGTCCATGAGCTGACCCAGGCCACAGCTTGTGCCGCGCCGTTCCTCGTCTTCCAGGGTCTCTGGAAGAGTTGACCTCCACTCCTCGCTTTCCAGGAAACATGCCTCCCCGCGAGTGAAGGCCTCGTAAACTAAAAGTCCTCGAAAGGATAACAGCAGGGTACGGCCATACCCACTCGCATGACTCTTCGCCCCCCTAAGACGCAGTAGATGTGAGATTCCGCGTGAATGCAGCAGCCATGAGTTCTGTCCAGTCTCATTCATCGCTTCATAAATTCCTAGCAGGATTGCGGCTCCGAGGGTGTCTTCCGTGCCAACAGTAGCAGGGTTCTTTACAGCCTGAACTAGATAACGCAGTCCACGGCCGTACATTTCCTGGCTGGCAAGAATCTGCCGTTGATCACCATTTACTCTGCCTATCTGCAGGGTCCCCAGGCTGCGAAACGCCCATTGCATTGCAATCCCTGCGCCTCGGTCGTACTGAGCGATCTCGAACCAAGGAAGTTCCACCCGGGTGCTGTAAGTGTAATAAATGTTCGGAAATACCGCATCCACGAAATCACAAAATCCCTTCCTGCATTGTCGGTCCAGTGACTTGGAAACCAATCCTGGCATTAGAGCCTCATCCATAGATGCGCGGGGTGTCGTGGGGTATTGCGCTTCATTGGCTTCCTTGGCAGTGACCAGCGCCATTCTTGAAGATCGTGCCGGGGTAGATGTCGATCTCCAAGGCAGTGGACTGTTCGCGGAGAAATGGTAGAACTTCCGGGTCCTTGTGTAGCCAGGACATGGGTTCGCTCTTCTCTCGCAGGCCTGACATCGTGGCTGAGTTTCGTCGCACTACCCTGTATTAGAGTGTTATCCTGAAAAAAAAAGAAAAACAAAAGATAGGGGGTTTCGGTACTTTAACGCGCCGCTGGAGACATGCCAAGCAGCCTTTACTGCGTGGAACACCCACCATCAGTACTTCTTTTCTGTGTGATGTTGCGAAAGAAGACACATGGCGAGAATACGAGGTCTTTCAGGGGTCACGAATTTCGAAATCCCCGCATCGCGTTCGTCCTTGGCAGAATCGGAGCTTGGCAAAAGGAGATTGAAGAGAAGCCGCAGGACATTGGTGTGTTGTCCTGAACATTCCATCCTGATCTACTTTGTTTATTAGGAGATCTTCACGGAAGATATGTTCCACCCCAAAATCTTACATAAATATTTCATCCAGACTCACAAAGCACGGAATTCTTCCTATTTGAATGATTCGGAATTGCAGACAAGGATAGCTCATTACTATATGATTTTGGATTCTGAGGTCAACGGAATAAATCAATCCATGGAAGAACATTCTGAAATGGAGCTACTCGAAGAGGAAGAGAGAAAAGAACGTCAGGAGAGGAACACCACAGTCGGTTACAGGGACCCGACCCATCAACAATGAAAAGTACCTATTCCCCAGGAGCAGAAGAAGAGCCGAGCCCCAACCAGCAAGGATCCTGATCAGCACCTTGAGACACATAACCATCCATTCGGAGTCGGTCTTTTACGAGAGCATCCAAATCACGGTTCATGTGCTCTACGTCGATGTTTGCCTGAGCAATCTGGCGCCTGAGTCTACATTCAGCAGTAACCCTGGCTTCCAGACTTGCCTCATACAACTCACGACTGAGAACGGAGTTGTACCTGTGCGGGCCATCCGGCGACGCCTGTGATAATATCTCGTGAATTTGGGGGCACGCCTCCTCGCGCTGCGTCTGGTTGGACTTCACGATAGGCGCTGGGGTGGATGGTTGCGGACCACCCCCAGCCAGGGGGGAGCGAGGAGTAACATGTACTGTACTCCCAGTATTCGACTTCTGACGAAGAGTAGGCGTCCCGCTTCCTGAAAGAGAAGGGGAAGGTAAACGTGGGCGCTTTGCAACGCTCATAGAAGATTGCGATCCGTGACGACCAGGTTGCTGTCTCGTAAAACGGACAGAAGGGCCAAGAGGGGCGGAAGGGGCGGGAGAGGTAGGAGATGTAGGAGATGTAGGAGATGTAGGAGGGGCAGGAGAAGTAGATAGGGCAGCAGAGCCGGCAGAGGTGGGACCCCACTGAAAATTGGGCTCATAAGACCGGAATAGGTCCAGTGCCGAGGGAGGCTGGCTGGTTCGAATGGAACAGACTGGAGCCTGCTTCTTGAACTGACAATTCATGCAAGATCCCTTGAGTACAATATGGCCCACTCCCTGTCTATCGCGAAAGGCGGCCACTCGGCACGTCAAGAAGGCACTGCCGTCAGCGCAGCCATCACAAACAACACCAGGAATGTTGTGACCAAGGGTTTGGCCCAACGCGGCCAGCTGCTTCTTTTCGCTGACAACGCTTCGAAGAATGAAGGCACCATCGGCGGTCGTCGACCAGTCGAGGAAGCCACCGTTTGCCTTTATCGCTTCGGCCATTTCGGCGGCTTGTCCTGTTCTTTCGACACCGTCCAGGATCAACTGCCCGGTCTGGGTGACTCCGGCAGGCATGCTGTTGGTTACATCGTTGCCCTTTGCATCGACGAACCTCAGACCAGTGGAAGCTATGGAACCAGCAAATTAGTACGCGGCTGACCTATTATAAAGCGACAGGTGAACTCACTGCCGGGATCTTGATTGGTTGCGTCCTCACCCGATAAATCGATACATTCGATGTCAGCCGAAGGATCCTCAGGTACAGCAGAGGGTGCACGTAGAGAGGGGGCTGCAGGGACAGGATCTTGCATTGATGCTATGAAGGATTTGAATGTCAGCATGAGTTTAGCACCGTGAAGTGGCAGAAGGGGCTCGCGAAGTTGAATTGAAGAAGGTTGCTGGTTGGGGAAAAAGAGGAAGTGGGGAAATATCAGGTTTTTATATTTGAGGAAGTGTCTGACAAGCAGATTGCCTAGCAGTATGCTCTTCGTTTTGTGCACCTGGGCAAACATAGCTTTTTGAGAAAAAAGGGCTCAATATAACTGACAAATCTAATTAGGAAGCATTTTTGAACTCTCTGCGTATTATTGCCGATTGGTGTGCAAATACAAGCCGTGCCCAATGAAGCTGAAGTGCTCATCGGCCATCTAGCAATTTTTCAGGATCAAGCGACTTGCATCGTGTAGAAAACCAGATATTGCGGATGGGGTTTGGTCTATATATTCACATGGATCATATATGTTAGAGACATAGATCCGATGACCTCTGTGTGCATATTGAGCCTTTGCTAGTTTAGTTTGCCATTTCTTTGTTAGTTCAGACTTTATAAAGAGCCTTCTTTTGATATATTGATTATCAGTCTCTTCTTCCTGACTTTCCCAGTTTCTAGTTTTGTAGCCTCAACAATATAGCTGTCTATAGAGCTTAAAGGACTACGCACCTAAAGGAGACTAGGCATACCACTTCCGACACAAGTCCGGGCAGGCTCATTGCTTCAACCCAGTGCGAACGGTGGAAGACAGTGATCGATAACTAGGTAGAATGGCGATCAATCCTGGCACGTTCGGTATTCGGTACCATCGTTTCGTAGTCCGCATATATCTCGCCTTGAACTCTCGCACACAATAAGAAATAAGGCATTGCTTGACTAACTACCCTTTCCTACCCAAAGTCGTCCGCACTTATCCTATGCGGTATTACTTGAAGGACATGCGGAAACGATTGAAGAAACACGAGGCGGAATGATGACGGCCCAATTGGGTGGAGGTACGCATTGGCGAAGTATAGGGCTAGCTGGAAATTAGGTCGTTTTCCTTTTGGTTTCCCCCCTAGGACCGTTGTGCAATTCCATAGATTATAATCATTTTGGTATGTTATACTATATCCGTTGGGTCCATGGAAAAGAGTCTTGCAACATGTAGACATGTAATTTGCACTCAGTCAATTTCGGGTAAGCATGTGCTCATGCGGGGTAAGGACGTGCTTCATCAATGATCATCGTATTAGGAATGACATGTCGAGGTGGTCTAAATGGTCAAGGTCTAAAGGTCAGAGTTGCCTATCTGAATGGTGGAGGTTTGGGGTATATTTGGGCTTTTAGAGCCGATGGAGCTAGAATATCCAGTAGACGCTTGTGATTGTGGTAGTTATGGGCATAAAATAATGTCACATAGCTTTTCAGCTAGTCGGCTTCTTCGAACGGTTCGAGATTGGTGTGGTCCGCTGATCATTCCCCAGATCCTGAGTCGCGAAGGATTTCTCCTCAACCCCGCGCTGTTATACCCCATCCTCTCTCCTCCAAACTCCGACACCAAAACAAACTGTCTATCACAAAATGTTGCGACGCACAACAAGAGCATCAACGGCTTGCTCCTGGTGCCATCATCGCAAAGTGCGCTGCGATGCGTCAATCCTCGGTTCTCCATGTACCCGGTGTCGACAAGACGGTCGAAGTGAATGTGTTCTTCGGGCTAAGAATTTTAAACAGTGAGACTGCAGAAAGGATTGCTCTCACGCACCCACTTAATGACCTCTATTAGGACCTCAAGCTCGGCAAACCCGCTTCCCACGCATCAAAGCTCAGGGTCAGACGTGACCACTGGCCGAAAATCCAATGATCAGCATCAGTCACCCAATCATCCAGCTCTTACTTCGCAGCTTCGCGCCCATGGTCTCAGCTTGGATGATCGCAGCACAAGCTCACCACAATCCCCTAATGTCCCGTATACCGAATACGCCTTTGTCGATTCGCAACAACTGCTGTCGCTCCCTTCTGAAGATGTAGCATTTCTCGCATCCAAGGGCTGTTTGAGTTTGCCAGCTTCTGACGCAATCGACGAGTTTGCTCGACAGTACTTCAAGCGCATTCATCCTTTAGTGCCTGTCTTGGACGAGGCTAAGTTCTGGCGCATTTATCGAAACAACCAACCTACTGGTGCTAAAATGTCTCTCCTTGTCTTACAGTCATTGATCTTCACGAGCTGTCCGGTAAATGCCGTCCCTCCGGTGACTACCGCATTCAGACTAAATCATACTAGTTTATGTCTTTGGAAACATTGCGTCAATGTGGATTTAATGATAGGAGGGATGCGCGGAAACAATTGTGCCACAGAGCTAAGGTAAGCATCCCCAGTTTCAGTGTTACCTCTACCGTAAACGGGTATTGATCGCGAAGTGTAGCTATTATTCGAGTTGAGGACCGAAAAGCTGCCTCATGCAAACGCCCAAGGCGCGGTTTTACTTACGCACTATATCTCTGCGGAAGACCCCCAGGCTGGAAGTTTGTGGGTCACAAGGGCCATCGAGCACGCTATACTTATCGACGCTCAACCATCTTTACTGGTGGAAGATGTGGCTATCTCGCTCAAGAAACGACTTTGGTGGTCTATCCTTCTTCGTGACCGAAGCCTATGCATTGGCCTACGCCGCCGTCCTCAGGTGACCTCCAGCTTTTATAGATGGAGTGACTGGCTGAGTATAGAGGATTTCGGTGAAGAGTTGTATCAATCTCGAGTCTACGACTATAACACCAAGAGGCGCCTATTCGGCGCCCTTCAAGGTCAATGTGAGCTAGCGGTGCTACTCACAGATCTGGTGTCTCTAGTCTTCACCCATCGAAAGATCCCAAGAAGATTACTATCTATGATTGAATTCCAGGGCCTCTTGTCGAGAATAAAAACCATCAAAAAATCACTTGACGAGTGGAAACTGCCGATGCAGCCTCTAATCTCACCAAATACGACGTCGACGTCAGAAGGCACTAACGCAGTTGCAGTGTTGACTTATATGACGTATATGTATTACTAGTTCGTGAGGCCTTTGCACCCCTTTATCTTCAAAACTAATCTAGTGGCTGTGTACTTCTAGCGCAGCGCGAGTGGATCTGGCGCAATATGCGGCATTTGTTGTAGAAGAAAACTTGTTCTACGCGGAAGACATGTATAACAATCTGGTTCGGGAGATTAGCAATGACCTAAGGGACGGAGTTGACGGGTTAAGTCTCGTGATGGAATACTTCAGCGTGAATGGATATGCTAATAGTCTTCCGTTAAGTGTGTTAGTACTCCTTTCATGTCTCATTCTGTCGCAGGTGGCCTATTGTTGTTTTTTCCCTGCCGGACAAACTATTTTGCTAATATGAACTGCAGGCTTGGATACGTCGGCATGCCACTCGTACTGGCAGCTATAGACCTCAAGCTATCCCCTTCTCGACAGGAGATAGAGGTAAGACAACGACGTTTGAACTCGTTGAGTCAAATCATCCGTCACTCGGAGACACTCTACGATGTCACTGATTTCGTCGCCGTCGGGACCAACCATATCTTGCAGCTTGCCTATATGACGACACAAAACCTCTTCTTGGGAGAGAAAACAGCTCCATTACTTTCATTGGATGGCGTGGCGAGACAAGACTCTTTAGTCCGCACCCAGCGTCAGGAGAGGGCTTCCGATGAATCAATGTCGCCTAAACCGAACCGCTCAACGAGCTGGCAAGACGCGTTCATTCGGTGCCCGAGGGCATATCTTTTGATATCGGCTTGCGTGGACTACAGCTTAGAAATTGGGAGACTGCCATCCGCGAGTGGTCTTCCTGAAATTGTTCGCGACCTTCCTATTGCTCGACTTCCCTGGACATCTGATATACCTTCATCTGACTCCACAACCTCACTTTTGAGCCAAATGAACCAAGTGCAGCGAGAGAGCTACCCCACAAGCGTGCGTGCATCTGTTGAAGAGCGAGATGTTTTGGAAACTACCACTATCGAGAGCCAGCCCGAGAAGAGCTTCACCCCGAAAACGGCCCAAATCAACCACTACTCGTCACCAGATGCATTTCCCTATTCCACAACGCCTTCTTTGGTGACAGATGAACAACTGCAATACATCAACGGGGTAGCGGGGCAAACGACTTGTGAAAGTACCGCACCGAACCTAGATTTCATGGACTTTGGCGACTGCGAACGTGTATCAGACAACACGACAGGCGCTTGTGCCGTGAGTATTCCATTGGAACTTATCGGTCACATGCAGGCCGAGTGCCGGTTTGAGCAAGCAGCTTTTGACTATGGTACCACTTTACCCCTACCGGTTGAAGCTATTGACTCGACACTTTTTGACTCTTTCTTTTACGAAGCATTCGAATAAAACTGGGCTGTTAGATAGGGCAGACTTTAGCTAAATAATGGCATGGATATACCGAAAAGGAAGTCAACCAAGTACTCGCAGCAACGGTCTACAATTATTCTAGCGAATTCATATCAGGAAAGCTGTGGGACTCATATCATAAACAAAGGGTGTCCCATATGGTGCCTAAGGCATAAATTTGTTTGCCTGTCAAATCTGGCATCCAACAAACACCAATGGGTGCCTGGTCTCTGAGGCCATGAATCACAGGACCAGATAACTTAGTTAACTAACTTCCTCTCTCTTTCTTCTTCTCTCTCTCCGTAGATTTCGGAATGCAACACAGTCTTTCTCCATCTTCACTAGCTTTTCCGACAGCAGTTCCTCGCACCTGGATCTCATACACCATGTCCACCTGGGCATATAGCCGACTCGTCGGGCTTGGCATGCGCTCAATGTAGATCGGTGTTTCGGCCGAGGTCTCTCCCCCGAGTGTTTGGGGATTCAGGAACTCAACCCTTCAGAGCAATATTCCATACATATAACGCAGCTAGCTGTCTCTGAAGTCCAATTCTACAATATCGGCAGGTTCCAATGTTCACACCAGAATGAGATTATTATCCTCACTTGCCTCCCGGCCCCATGCCCTGTCGGGCGCAGTTCAACCTGCAAGACGATCACATCTCACATGGCGTCTTTACTCCAGCACACCAGCTGCTAAAAACAGGCCTCTGCCTCTCGCTGGGGTTACTGTGGTCAGTCTCGAGCAAGCTATTGCTGCGCCCTTTTGCACGCGACAGCTTGCCGATCTTGGAGCTCGAGTCATCAAGGTCGAACGGCCAGGTGTTGGAGACTTTGCACGACACTATGACACGCGAGTTGGTGGTCTAGCATCACATTTCGTATGGACGAACCGTTCTAAGGAGAGTTTGGCTCTGGACCTCAAACACGAAAAGGACCATGCCGTCCTGATGAAGCTCCTTGAAAAGGCCGACGTTCTCGTTCAGAACTTGGCCCCAGGAGCCAGTGCGCGACTGGGCCTTTCTCACGAGGCATTGAAAGGGGAACACCCTGATCTTATAGTGTGCGATATATCTGGATATGGGCAAGACGGTCCATATCGCGACAAGAAGGCCTACGACCTTCTTATTCAAAATGAGGCTGGAATGCTCTCCGTCACGGGCACTGGAAAAGAGCCGGTAAAGGTTGGTATCTCTATCGCTGATATTGCTGCGGGGATGTACGCCTACAGCAATATTCTCTCGGCACTACTGCAGCGTGGTAAAGATGGACAAGGTTGTCATATTGACATCTCTATGCTGGAAAGCATGGTGGAATGGATGGGCTTCCCCATGTACTATGCATTCGACAATGCCCCGGGTCCAGTCCCAGCAGGTGCCTCGCATGCAGCCATCTACCCTTATGGACCGTTCGAAGCTGGTGATGGCCAGTCGGTTATGTTGGGCATTCAAAATGAGCGCGAATGGGTCAGTTTCTGCAACGGCGTCCTCTCACAACCAGATCTGGCCACCGACCCTAGATTTTCCAGCAACTCACAACGAACTCAAAATCGGGATGAGCTCAAGTCCATTATTCACGATGCATTCTCGAAGTTTACGACAACTGAAACAATTGCTCGGTTGGACGAAGCATCTATCGCCAACGCTACTGTCAATGACATGAAAGATGTATGGGGCCATGCTCAGCTTCAGGCACGAGATCGATGGACCAAGGTTCAAACCCCTGTAGGGGCTATTCCGGCTCTTTTGCCTCCTGGATCAACCAATTCAGCGGGAAGAGATGGACATGGCGCTCAGATGGGTTCAGTTCCACGGGTCGGAGAGCACAATGAGGCCATTTTTGCGGAGCTGGGTTTATCAAATTGATCCCATGTACAGTCAATATTATAAGAGCCCAAGAATTCACACAAGATCATTTAATGTTCCTGTTTACCCCATATCCTCCTTGAGCGCGAATGTCACCTGTCTGCGTTCGCTCGTTTAAAACAGTGTCTCAAGGCCAGGGCCAGTATGTGCAGACTAAATTGGAACCTGGTCATTTGCTGTGAGGTAAAATCACATATTCTGTTTCAAAGACGCCAACATTTCGAAGGGACACCGGTATCACCAAAGGAGTCATTTTCGGCAGCAATTCTACAGATCTACATGTTCAATACGCAGTTGGATATCGAAATTAGTACTGTGGCCGAATTTGGATCACTATAGAAATCGATACAGAAACTCGAGGTTCTGCGGGTTCAGATAGTCTGGGTTTGATAATGAGCCAGCAAGGCCCATAACATCATCGCCCTCCACGTTGAACAGCTCATACCAGTCCATATTAATTGCGGCCTCCTCCCCGGGGTTATGGTGAGGCATTGGGTTGGTAGTTCCCAAGAGATTGTCCCCTGCGTTAGGAGAAGGGGGTCTATATGGACCACTGGCAGGAGACGCAGGTGTGATTTCAACATTCCGACCCCCTGTTTGTGGTGTTGACGATGGCAGGGCAGGATCGGCTAGTCGGAGATCGCGAGCAGTACGATCATCCAAGCACCGGAAGAAAAGATCCAGGACCCAGTTCTCCAAGTCCCATGATTTCTGCAGTTCCTTCAAGCCTAATAGGCATAACTTCGCCCTGTGTTCTGCCAACTTGCGGGCTGTGTCTGTGACGCGTCCGAAATGAATGGTGTGTATACATAAAGCCGAGAAAGTGTGGGTGATTCTGCTTTGGTGTTAGTCTTAGTCTCGTTAGAGATCGTGGGAAGAACCGACAAGTGAACTGATCCATGTTGGACCAGATTTTCTGAGAGCATGTCCTCGAGAATGCGGGTGCTTCGTGTTGCTGCATCCAGGGCGACGTTTCCTTCTGGATTCGCCGATTGGCCTGGAGGTTGTAAGAAAAGGGGTCGGTACAGGAGAATGTACAAGTTGCTGTATGGATGTTAGCCGAAAGGGCTCTTCGGTTAATAGTACTAGCGCGGCACTACATACTTATAGGCCATATGAAGCATGCCAACTAGGAACATGGCCTCCCTGCTCATGGGCATTTGGAATTGCATTTCTTTCGGGAGGCGTGACTCCCAATCAATTAAACGTTGGCGGAGCATTGGTCTAGCTTCATTGTCCAACTTGGATCGACCAGGTAGATACTGGCTGCAAACTATTTCTCGCACTGGAGATAAAGCTGTCAGCAAATGCAACTCTGTTATTCCAAGGTATCGTACATAATCTGGCTAGTTGAGCCATTCCAATCACGTAGGGAATGTGGACTTCTGGTGGTGTGCGGAATATTTCCGGAGGTCCCATAGGCTTGCTTTCCTCAAAGTCTGCTGCTTCAAGATCAGCGACTTGGCAGTCTTCATCACGTATTCGAGGTGGCAGCCCCAAAGCTGCGGATGTTTGTTGATCGCGAACCTGATGCAATGTTAACCTTAGGGTCGCATAAGCAAATATTAAGAAACGAGACGCGTACATATAAAGCCCACCAGATTCTCTTCCAGAGCTTTTGGTCTTTGGTATTGAGGAAGGACAATTTTGACCTATGCATGTTAGCGTATATTCGGACTCAATAGGAAGAGGCACACGGCGTACATGACATGCATGCCCTTTTTCTGGGCCAGGCTGATGGCAGCTCCAAGCCAGAATCGAACATCGCGCTCCTCGGTTGGGCCTCCACGCCAAAAGCTTAGGAGAAATAATGATTGCAACTTTATAACCGTATCGGTCTCCCAACCTGAGTCATAGATATCCTTCGCTCTTTGATAAAAGACTTCTTTCGCTTGGTAGCGATTATCAAACCCCGTGGTGATCAAAACCGCATCCGAGCACAGACTCACTCCAATGAAGAGCATTGACTGAAAGAGTAATGGTGATAGTGTGCTATCTTGGTAGTCACATTGCAGATCTGCCCGATCGAGAATTGGAAAACATGGATGGAGCCAGTCAAAATAAGCTTGAAGTAACGTATCGCAGACAGCAGGCGACGGGAATACAAGGGCCCCTTCACGGGTAAGACGCTCATGTATCAACTTGTGACGGGGACCCAGTGAATCCTGGCTACTTTCCGTTGCGCCACTAATCTCAGAAATGGAGTAGTGAAGTCGGCCTTTTTGGATACTGCACGCGTACCCCTTGTCTGGGGATCGTCGCCCTTCGTCCACAACGCAGGTGAGAGGACTTGACTCGCCGAGGAACACGGTTTTATGGATCGCATCCTCCGTTGTCACGGGACGAGTCGGCGGGTACTGAGAGGTCTGCCCGGGTAATGGAAATTGTCCCTGTATGACTCGGGAATCCGACGCATTCGCCGTGTTAATCGGCGTTGTGGATGTTCGAGCCGATCCCTTTTTCTTTCGGCGGGGATATCTGCCTCGAATGAGTATAAATCCGAGCAGTTCTCCATGATATGCTTACTTTCCACGGCGAGAAACCCCTACTTCACATGTGAGATTCCACGACACGCAGTTTTGGCAGGGCTGCATCTCTAACACGTTGCACCGCACGCGACGCGAGTTACATGACAGGCATGCTTTCTTTGCCCGCGTGCGTGGCCGATCTGTACTTTCAGTTTCCATAGATAACAGAAGAATCGGCTGTTTCAATCCAGACAATATTTGAATATCCAAGAGGCCATTCTTCTGTCCTGGAAAAGGTGGGGCTCGGCTTCTTCGGTTATATGGACTCGGTGTTTTGCCGACAATCGTGGTATTCATCATGGTAGCTGATTTCCTTATTTTGTACTTTATCACTTGGAATAGTTGAAGCCAATAATCACAATAATCCTCTTTTATTACTTTGATGTCACAACGTGAGATTGTGAGGTCGTCGCATTGAGCATGACGTGCACAATACCGGATGCTGCCGATGACTACCTCCCCTTGAGACTCATCAGGACAAAGATATCAAGGGAAGAGGTAGAAGAGAAATCAAGAGAAATCCTTGAGCCATAGAAAAGATCGTAACTGTTGAAGCCCGTGGTACAAGAATTTGACCGAGTACAAGATACTCACACTATATAGATGCATATAGTTATGTAGGCAGTTTATGCATATAAGGACCTTATTTTGGACAGAACAGGCCAATGAGATGCCACGCCAACATTAGGGCCCGGGGGGAATATATCTGATTACAAATCCACTAGAAGAACTTGGAATGAAGAAAAAAAGAAAGAAAAAAAAGCACGAAATGGTTTCCGGGCAGTTAACTCCCCGTGAATTCACGTTTAAATCAAGATATGCATATATGCTCAATACCAAGCGTCTAGAGGGTATTCCGGGATATCCCAACCCTTTCAACCTTGGACAGTCAACAGGACGCTTACAATATAGGTATATCATGAAGTGGATCACTCTCGGACTTCATTCCCTCCATAGACTTTTGGCCGAAGAGACTGCCGATCCACGGTGGGACTGGGTGGAACTGGATTAGTGACCAAGATTGAAGGTCTAGCAGATAAAAGAAGCCATTTGCCTCAATTGAATGTGAACTTATCTCCCAGAACACACACATCTTTAGTATATATTACCCTTTTTCACTATGTCTCCCAGGTTTCCCAGCGAAAATGTCGACGTATCGCCTCTTGGTGCCCCTTTGCAGTTCGAATTCAGTCAGCGCAAAGCTTCGAATCGTTTTTTGAAGGCCGCTCTGACAGAACGAATGGCCTCCTGGTCTCCGGCGGATCTTTCAGCTCGAGGTATTCCCAGCCAGAATCTCATCAATCTTTACCGTCGCTGGGGAGAGGGTCAATTTGGACTTATCCTCACCGGCAACATTATGATTGCATATGACCAGCTCGAGTCTCCGGGAAACATGATCATTGATCTCGAGAACCCACTCAGCGGTGAAAGATTTGAAGCATTCAAACAATTGGCCACGGCTGCCAAGAAGCACGGAAGTTTGATCGTTGGTCAGGTTAGCCATCCCGGTCGTCAGACGTTTGAGAAGCTGCAACCAAACCCGGTTTCTGCTAGCGATGTCCAGCTGGTCATGGAGAAATTCGGCGCATTTGGAAAACCCCACGCAGCTACCGAGGAGGAGATTCAGGATATTATCCGCCGCTTTGTGCATGTAGCCGTCTACCTGCAAAAGGCTGGGTACGACGGTATTCAGCTGCATTCCGCCCATGGTTATCTCCTCGCGCAATTCCTGTCCCAGACGACGAACAAGAGGACAGATAAATACGGTGGGAGCCTGGCCAACCGTGCCCGGATTATTGTCGAAATCGCCCAGGCTATTCGCCAAGCAGTGTCGGATCCCGGCTTTATCATTGGAATTAAGATTAACTCGGTGGAATTCCAAGAACATGGATTTACCCCCGAGGAGTCAAAGGAACTGTGTGAGATCCTCGACCAGACCAACTTTGACTTTGTTGAGTTGTCTGGCGGAACATATGAAGCCGGTGCCTTCCAGCACAAGCGGGAGTCTTCGCAGAAACGGGAATCATTCTTCCTGGAATTCGCAGACCTCATCACTCCTGCTCTCAAGCGCACCCGCAGCTATGTGACTGGAGGATTTTGCACAGCGTCTGGAATGGTCCAGGCTCTGAAAACAGTTGATGGCGTTGGTCTTGGCCGCACCATTACCCAGGAGCCTCGCTTGCCAAGGGAGCTGCTCTCCGGGAGTGTGAAAGGTGCAATCCAGCAGAAGATCGATCCCCAGGACTTTTTCAAAACAAGCCCTGCTGCTGGCGCACAAATGTTGCAGATCGCACAAGACGAAGAACCGATTGATCTGAGCTGTGATGCCAATATGGAAGTTTTCATGAAAAGTCTTGGAGAATGGGCGCAGCAGATGCAGAAAGACGGGGCTGCAATGAACATGTACGGTTATGCTCAGCTTCCCAAGGGTCAACCATTCCAGAGCCATCTGTGAAAGCAATGTCAAGGGAAGTAGAGGATGTCGAGAGTCACGAATATATGTCTAGTTACGTTTCATTCTATATTTGAAACATATTGATATCGACGTATCTTTTGACCCACCGCGTAGTTATGACCACGATTACACTGGAGTGTCAACCAGACGGCCGAGAACATTAAGCATACATTCACTCATCTATCTGTCTGTGCCTCATTGTTAATCCCTGCATCTGGACAATTCATGGCTGCGCAGGAATGTAGGGGTGAACTCGGACAACAGAAACATTTCCGCCGAGGAATGTCGAACACGGTCTTCTCGCATTATCAGAGTGATAATAATAATAAGAGGTGTAGTTGCCGTGCATGTGCAAGTCCTTGGCCTATTGGCGCTCGTGTTGCAATAGCATATAGCTGATCAGGACATCCCTCACTGTTGTTTATTTCACCATCCAATAATTGCCCACAGGATGCACTTCCACAGCACCTTGCTCAGCGGCCTAGCTATCCTTCCAGTGGCTCTAGCTTCCTGGCCTTTCTTCGAACACACTGCAAAGTTATCGGCAACCCCCTACCGCAACGAGAGGCCCAATGTGAAGGTCGAGACCCTCTTCCAATTTCCCAACAATGGCTCATGGATCGACAATATGGTCATCCGATCAGACGGCAACCTTCTTTTGACGCGTCTGGATACCCCCGAAGTTTGGCTTTTCGACACCACAACCGGAAACGCGACCCTTGCCTACTCCTTCCCGAACGTCACCAGCTGCTTCGGAATCAGTGAAATCGACGACGACGTCTTCGCAGTTGTTGTGGGCAATTTCTCTGCCAAAACCTTCCAGCCAGGTCCAGCCTCGTTCTCGGTCCAGAAGTTGGATTTCACCAAGAGCGATTCTGAGGAGAATGCGCGTGCGCTGGGATCACCAACGGCTTCGGAGATCGTCGCAATGCCAGATGCTGGGGCCTTGAATGGCATGGCCACTCTGTCGCGGGGTTCGAATTTGGTTCTCATTGCCGATAGCCCCAAGGGGGTGATATGGAAGGTCGATACCAAGACAGGAGACTATTCTGTCGCGCTGAATGATACTACAATGGCTCCGGCGAAGGGGCAGGGTCTTCCTCTGGGTGTCAATGCCCTGACAGTACTTGGTGACTATGTTTACTATACCGGCACGACACAAATGGTGTATTGTAGGGTCAAGGTGGACAAGGAGGCCAACCCTGTCGGAGATTTCGAGGTTATTGCCAGTGGGTTCCTACCAGATAACGTCGAGATGACCGAGGATGGCGTTGCGTATATTCCGACGGCTCCTCAGAACTCGGTTGTGCGCCTCACACCTTCGGGCCAGATCTCACTCGTTACAGGCGGTCAAGTATCTACCCAGCTGGCAGGTCCAAGCTCAGTTCGATTGAGCAAAGACCGGCAAATACTCTATGTTGGCACCAACGGTGGTCAAATTGCGCCTGTTTTGGGCTCATTCATCGAGCCCGCAAAGATTGTCAAGGTATCGTTTGAGTAATAGAGGGGAGACTTGATGATTTTGGGAACATGTCGCAACAACCATTCTGGACATTCGAAGCTGATGATGAACGATTTTTCTTTTCTTTGGGAGGGCTGGATTTCGTGAATAGCTTGTCTTATAATTTGATCAAGCACTTTAACCTTGAACTCAATTACCTCTCTCCGTGACGACTCGACATCCAGTCGCCATCTTTCATATCACATGTTGCGTGAACGAAGTAGGCAGTTCCTCACACGAGGGTACCGGCTTTGCGTCTGTAAACGTTCGAAAGTGAGATAGTGTCCTCGTCAAGTGGTAGCTCCTCTGGGCACCCAATATGGTGGATTCTTGCAAGACTCAGTCCGCGGTCTCGGCCAATTCGATAGAGGCCAAAGTAGCTGGCTATGACCGGCTACCACTGGATGGGAGTGGCCTCGGCTTTAAGCGCCAAACTACATGGAAGAACTTTTGAGAGAGGCCAGTACGGACCATCGAGCATATAAATGTAGCGTCATAGTCGTAAGGTGAAAGACGATGCGACCAATGATCTGTAGGAGGTCCCAGTTGAGCGAATCCGCTTAGGATGGTGATGTCTATGTCTTCCCAGTCCTGCATAGATTGTTGAATCCACCTCCATAATTGGGAGAAGTGGCAAACTGATAGAATCTACTGGCTGGCAGAGATCATGAAGGCTAAACAATATGATGATATTGTGTATGACAGAGCTATGTAAAAGACAGAGATGGAGAAGGAAGTAGAGCATACTACATATGGGACGTCATGTGACATAAGGGAGATCTCAACACAAACATGCCTGTCCGAAGTATCGGTGGATGATTGACTACTCACTCACTGTACTTTCCATTCGGACATGAGCGTCAGCTTCCTAGCTATCGTCTATCTGAGATCCCTTTTCCGCGAATATGTTACCAATACGTTAGGTTTCGGATTTGGAGACATTTCGATTGCAGATGGTCGAGAGGGAAGGAAAATGAGTTCGTAAAGAATATTGGCCCGTCTGCCCAAAAGCTTAGTTCCAGGGATGGTGTGAGCCAGCATCTTCGGAAACATGAACAGACCACTGACATGTCCTGTCACGTGTCGAGATGAGTATTGACGCCTGAGGCAGATATAACAATTAAGTAAGCAGGATGGGGTCTTGGAATGACGTCATATACCCCGATGTCTCCCCACGGATTTAACAGAGAAGGTTGCAGCCTTGCACAACTTTCAATTCTGTCACACAGTCGAATCTCCAACATCAAAATGCCTGGACACTTTGGCCAAAAGATACTCAATACCTTAGGTCTCAACGATCATATCCATCACCAGAGCTCCTCCGTCCGACTTCCGGGCCGACCAGCCCTGAGCAACGATGAACGCGGATTATCTTCACCTCCCAACAATGGCACATACCCTCGTCTCTGCAGGCTCTCCGACGGCACTATCCTCTCGTCCTTTACCCGATTCCCCGATGGACAACGCTCACTCCGCGTCGCAAAAAGCACCGATAACGGCCGCACGTTCGAAGACTTCTCCGAGGTAACCCGCGCTGCTGGCGACGTGGATAACATGTTTTTGTGTGAGGTGGCTCCGGGAACAATACTGGCGGCTTTCCGCAATCACGACACGGGTCCGAATGGCCCCACGCACTTCCGCATCACTGTCTGCCGGTCTACGGATGGAGGCCGGGTCTGGCAGTATGCTTCGCAGGCAGCCGAGAAGCGCCCTCCTTTGGGCATTTGGGAACCCTTCATGCGTGTTGGACGCCAGGGCGAAGTGCAGCTTTATTTCTCGCAGGAATTCGCGCATAACAACCAATGTACCATGCTAGTCATCTCGCGGGATCAAGGGAGTACCTGGACTCAGCCGACCTGTCTGCATGGTGACCAAGATCCACTTCGCGATGGAATGTGCGGCATTGCACCAACTTTTGATAACGGTCGCGAGGCTCTTCTCATGGTATTCGAGACCACCCGATACGGACCGTTCAGTGTTGAAGCGCTTCTATCCTACGATGACGGCGCGACCTGGGGTTGGCGCCATGAAGTTTACCGCCCACGACAGGGTCATAATGCAGGCTCTCCCCAGATTGCTTCTTTTGCGGATGGATCCATGGCTACGATATTCATGACCGACGAAGACTCCAACCGCGTGGAATGGGTAAAGAATGCCTCGATCAAGGTCGTATTCGCTGGCCCACCAGTCGAAGGGCGCGTTCAATGGAGCTCTCCAACCCTTGTATCCCCAGCCTCCAGCTTCTGGCCTGGAATTATGGCATTGGATCACCACAACGTGCTAGCCACTTATGATCGGGGTGGACCGCTTACGAAGACCATCACCTGGCACCCTGCGTAAACATTTGAACTCGCAGGTACAGGCATTCTCTACCTGGCGAAAGTCTTGAGACTGGTTCCAGGGTCTTCGTCATATTGTATCTTCCCCAAGTGGGTTTCCCCTCACATGATGCTTCGATGGACGATCTCCGTGTTCTTTCCGAAATTTCGAATGGATATTATGTTCCCAGGGCATGGATAGTTGAATCATATCATACCAATTATGCCTTCTCTTATCAAAAGGCCTCCTTGTAGTCCAGTCCACAATAATATGTAGATGAGTTCTCTCTTATTGGTCAATTTCTCTGCACCGCGCCCGGCAGTCATCATCCGAGAACCGGCTCCAACTTACATCTTCCCCCAGACCATTTTGCGTGTTCCACATCGGATGCCGGGACTTGGAGGTGGCGTTCGGTTTTTTGGCGGCTATAAACTACTCCGGTGGTTCGGGATTAGCCGAATGGGGAAATTGATCGGAGTTAATCTGATAATCTGATCAGATTACGAAAAGGGCTGCTATTTATAAAAAGGTCCTTCTGGGTAACCTTGGAGTTTCCCCTCAGACTTCATCTTTGAAAATGGCAACCTCGCTTCGGAATATCATTGTCGTTGGCGGCTCGTTCGTAGGACGTGTGAGTTCACTCTGCTGCCCAACACAGACAATGTACTAATGTCAGTACAGACGACAGCTCAGGAGCTCGCACGCATTGTGCCTTCAACACATCGGGTAAGTAACCATTTAGGTCTACCTTTTGAAAGATGAAGCTAATGCCTTTGTGCAGGTTCTCTTGACTGAGCCTCATAGCCACTTCCACCATCTTTTCACTTTTGTAAGTTGACCTCAGTACCAGTGGACGTGCATTGCAGTAAACCTCCAGAGTTAACATGGTCCATAGCCTCGGTTTGCAATTGTTCCGGGTCAGGAACACAAAGCGTTTATTCCGTACAGTGGGATATTCAATGCGTCGCCCAATCCCTCCTCCCATGGAGTAGTCCAGGCTCGCGTTTTGTCGGTCAAGCCCACCCACATTGAGCTGGACCGCGAATGGCAGGGCTCAAAAGATGTTCCCTTTGACTATGTTGTTGTTGCGACCGGCACCCGTCTATCCAAGCCTGCGGCCATGGACGATGATGATAAGGCATCATCAGTCGAATATCTGCAAAAACATCAAGCCGGAGTTAAGAGATCTCAGTCAATTTTGATTGTCGGCGGTGGTGCGGTCGGTGTCCAAATGGCGGCCGATTTGAAAGAATATTATCCAGAGAAGGAAGTCACCGTGGTTCAATCCAGGCCGCGGGTGATGCCAAACTTCCACTCTGGACTCCATGACCTTATTAAGAGGCGATTCGATGAGCTGGGAATCAGACTCATCACTGGTTCTCGAGTCACCATTCCACCGAATGGTTTCCCCAACGATGGCAGCACCTTTGATGTTCAGCTCACAAACGGCACCACCGAGTCCACACAATTCGTCATCTTGGCCACCGGTCAAACCCCAAATAACCAATTGGTGGCTGACTTGAAGTCTTCTCGCCCGGATGCCGAGTCGGTCGTCAATCCCGATAATGGATTTATTCGCGTTAGACCCACTATGCAGTTCTTGGATGAGCAGTATTCGAACCTGTTTGCTGTGGGTGATATTGCAGACACCGGTGCCCAAAAGGCGGCTCGGCCAGGTTCAGCACAGGCAGCGGTTGTTGCGAAGAACATACAGGCGTTGATTGAAGGCCGTGCCGCTGAAGATACGTTTGCTAAAGGACCTGGCGCCATTCACTTGACACTCGGCATGGTAAGTCAATCAGGCCTTTGTGGAGATCCCCCGAGACACGACTGGGCTAACTGTTCTTTTTTCAGAAACACAATGTGATTTTCCGCAATCCCAATACCGCAGAGGGTCAGACAGAGCCTTGGATCAACCCAAAGGATGAGTGAGTTCCTTTCCTTCTTGCATGATACCATCAGAAGCTAACATCTTCCCCAGTGGCCGAGAGGATATGAATGTGGAAGCTATGTGGGAAAGGCTAGGTATCTCGGTTGATAATCCTCGTCAATACCACCTGTAACCCGTTTAGGAATGAGAGAATTAATTTAGAGAGCACGTCGCCATCTTCATCGGGCAATTTAGAATTCTTCACCTTGATACGGAGGCTCGAGTCATCGTCGCCCAGACCGTAGCACGACACGATCACTGAAAGTGAAGAATCCCAGCAGTAAATGGTCTGTGATCTACACTTTTATCGAGTACATCGGGAAACATTGACCTTTTTCCAAACTATTAAACTGACATGCAACGTACTATCTGAGGCAGGAACTTGGTCATCTCCAACAAAGTAACATTTACATTTCGGCCGATGCAGGTTCCGCCCGTCGTACGTGAATGTCTAACTATTCCAATGGCGTACTGGCGGTTATACCTATGGACACTGCCGTACATAGTCATTGTCTGGTCAATCCTGGGGTTCCTCTCCGAACTATACTGTAACAGCTATATACATATGTATGTATGTAAATAGTTTCGGTCATCAAAATCTCCAACCCTTTTCTAAGAATGCACTTTTGCCAATAATTGCAATGGCACAATAGTGTAATGAGAACTGTAGTCGACACAGCTAGCAACTCGAGATGATTGAATCTAATATTTTCACCTGACTGGCATCCATTTTAGTTGAGGCAAGTTCGCAGCACGTCCCGAATCCAATCTGCCACTGCATTCAAATCATCTCGGGTACGACCGCCGAAGACCACCGAGGCAACAGACTCGGTATCTGTGACTTCCGCTGACAGAGTGACAATCACCTTTCCAGACTCGATACTCGCAGATAGCGCAGCGTAGATTCCTGAAGCTGGTCCAGTAAATGATACCGTTTCCATCCCAGCAAAAGGAAGCCCCATGGACATAAAGTGCTTCGAGAAAAGGACAATTCCAATTCCTGCAGCTATACGAGCATTCAGATCCACCACCAAAGGCCGGTCATCACTGTCAAAGATAACATCGATGCCAATCCAGCCCACGTATGAGTACTGTTGCAATGTGCGTGCCACAACAGCGATCGTGTTCCGTAGACGTCTCTCGAGGTCCCCTTGTGCCTGGTAATCGATGACCCCACCAACCCAGACGCCATTCTTGGCGACAACCTGCTCCGTGGCACCCAGAAAACATGGTTGCAGACTTTCGTCGCGACCAACGAAGAAGTTCACCCCGTAGTGTGGTTTTCTGGAGCCAACGAACTCAGATACCTGGATATCTACTCCTCCCCTCTCACGATATCGGCGGACGGCTTCCAGCATTTGCCGCCTTTCTTCCTCGGTAGTCGCGATATATGTGCCTTGACCCGAGCTGCACCGGCAGAATTTAACCCCAAAAGGCAGTTGAAGCTTGACCAAGTAATCTCGCTGATCTTCGTGTAGCAATGAAACCATCTCCAGTGATGGGGTGGGGATCTCTGGGTGAATGAGGAATCGCTTATCATTCAACATGTATGAGCGTTCGGGTGGTACTGAGCAGTCCTCGCCCACCATCCAAGATTTAGGCCGCCAATAAACCAATTTTTTATCTTTTATCGCCATCCTCCGGTCCTTTGCCATACATGGACTATCCAAATCAACATATTTGACCATCGGACGCTGGTGCTTTGGAAATTGGTCCAACGCTCGGTCGATATTGTCCCTTGAATTGTAAGGCAGATAGAGAATCACGTCCGCGGGGCCCACCATGGGCAAGTGCCTGATTGTTCTGGAATTCAAGGCCCATTTTTTGAAACGAGGTAGGTCTTCTTCTTCGGAACAGTATGTAGATGGATCCTCATCCTCGACAAACATTCTTTCCCGTGGGAAGTTGTCATGAAGATCAATATGGGTGTAAGTTCGATAGAGGTCCACGACAATCGGCCCTGGAAGGCCATTGTTTGCATACAATTCCGCGAGGGTAGTGTCCAACTCGACAACCATGATAACGATGTGACTGGAGGCAATAGACGTATAGGGTGTATTTATGAAGAATGTTTGACTCGACCTTTTGACGTTGAAAGAAGCGGTCGGAACGAGGAACTTGTCGATCACTGATTCATAGTTTCAATAGAAATTCGACATCTATGTCCAATTTGACAGTTACTTTGCTGCATAACTCAATGATGCGTCAGATACACCAATGAAGTCCGATCCTCAATTGTGGATTGGTCATTCAGCCAGCCACTGGGGCATAGTACCACATCTATGCATTAATGTAGTTGTTCACCTGAGTTGAACTATCGGTCAGACCGGCATAACTGCGTCATAACTTGTACATAAACCCCGTTCCACCGTGTTTATATACATCTGCACCAAAGTTCAAACATGGGAATAATAGGATGGCTATACTCCTGGTCGGAAGTCGGGGAATTTGCCTTTAGTTAATTCACTAAATAGGAAGAATCCATTTAGCTCGGATATCCAGGCCTCCCGCCGACTATATTCTCGCTAGACAGTGTAATACGGGATAGAAAGTGCGGAGGTTATCCGGTCTCTCGGTGGCTGAGCTGGATATACGTAGCTTTCGTTCACCTTCACGCAGGCTGATGCACTTGCCGTTCCTAATGCAGATTTCTATAGGCTGTCACATAGTGACATAATCTCGCATAATTTGGGAGTTGGTACTGGAGGTCGAAAGGCAAACCACTTGCAATTTTCCATTTAAGCAAACCGAACAGGAAATACCTAGCGGGTGTCACTGCCACTTCCCCCAAGCCAGGCAGTGCTGAAAATCCTCATACCGCTCTTTTGCGTGCCCCAAAGGCTTCCCTAGTGATATGGAAGATCGACCTCAGGTGCAGATTCACGTGCTCTAGTTGGCTATCAGACACATTCAATGGGCATACCCACCGGCTTACAGCACCTTCCTTCCATTCTTCCGTTACCTTGTCGCGAGTATTTAATCCGCTGATTTGTTAGCTCTCATGCAGCTAAGAACATATTAGTGCATCACAGCATTATGCCTCCGCTCTCACGACGCTCACCGAGCTTCTTTTACTTTCCACGATGGGTGTCACGGTTTCAGCGGGTACATAAAAGTTTTAACTGCCTAGATTTGAAGACGTATAGGACTGTCTCAAGTTTAGGAAGTTCAATGAAGTTATCCTTAGCGGGAAAACTGTTATCATTGATTTTCGGCCACCTTGGTGCAGGTATCCTGAAGTGATAACGCCTATTTTTGGAAATTCGAAAAGGAACTCCGAGCTCTTTGGAATTCTACAAGGCGAATCTTGACGAGGAACAGAAACTTCCAAGGAAACTAGAATTAGAGCTATGCCGACCTTCGTGGCCCTATACTATGACTATGGGGGTGTGCGTAGTCTATTAGACTGGAATTAGGGTTTTCAAAGGCTGAGGGTCGGTCAGGTTCAAAGACGGTGTATGAACTAAAAGATGGAATCCGTTCGTAAACTGGGAATGATAGATGAGCTGCACACTTTACAAAAGAGCCCTGGAGCCTACCTTGACAATGCAACTCGGTCTCGTATGCGGTAAGTCAGATGAGTTGATGTAGCTCCATTTCATCTATTTTCATTATACGTGCTCGTAGTGCGCTGTCGTTCCCCCTTTGGCCGTTTCTTTTCCAAATTCTTTGTTCTCCATAATACGATCCCTTTCTGCGTCGACAAATGTCTGTGGCCGCTTACGTTGGGTCAGCTCTTGCTTGCCACACACAATCGGCGAGGGATGTCGGATGAAAATCTCGTCCATGTCCTCCAAGGTACGTCGTGAAGTTTCCGGATAGAGGCAGAAGATTATAGGAAAAAAGGACCAGGCAATAACAGCGAAGACTAGGCATGCAAAGTCAGATTCCAGCATTGAAAAAAAGATCCCATGTAGACTCACTCAGATAGAACCTCCAGTGTAAGGTATTGACACCAACACTAGTGAACTGCGTCACGATAAATCCGCCCATCCAATTTGTTGCTGTGGCTGCGGCAGCACCTCGAGTGCGCCAGCCCAGAGAGTTCACCTCGGAGTTGTAAACCCACGGGACTTTGGCAAAACTTGTTCCATAGAAGAAGTAATACAAAAAGAACATGGCAGTTGTCACTCGTCCCATCTACTTCAATTAGTCATCGAACAAATGAACCCCAGGAATCACCTACCTGTTGTTTTCGTGAAGGATCGCCCTCGCCAGTTTTTAAGGCACATTGCAGCAATAAGATAACATGCCCCCATAGTTACCGAGCCATAGAGCATTAGCCTCCAAGATAATGTCAGTACATGTTTGCTCGGAAAAGGGATTGAAAAGTCTCTTGAGTCTCACTTACTTGCGACGTCCAAAGCGATCAATAATTGCCAGACAACAAAATGCGGAGAATAGATACGTTGTGCCATTGACAGCAGTGAGCAAGCGACTCTCCTCTTCTGCGAGTCCAACACTTTCCTGCAAGAGAGTCGGAAGATAATACCCAAGCGCATTCACGCCGCTGAATTGCTGCATGAACTGAGTACCACAGGACAAGAGCAACCGCCGGAGGTTTTGTGTCTTGTCGCGGCACATCAAGACATCCGCCATCGGTATCTGACTTTGACGCTCAACCTCGAGGGCTGACCGGATAGATAAGAATTGAGCAGTCACATCTGGATCGTGAACATCCTTCCTTCTACCCTCCAGTCTTGCGATCACCGCGAGCGCCTCCTCGTGTCGATCTTGGAGAAGAAGCCATCTCGGGGACTCGGGAACAAATATCAGTGCACCAACCACGATGCATGGGAATATGAGTTGAAATCCTAAAGGGAACCTCCACTGTAGGGCCTCGCCTTGAAAAAATAGACCATAGTTCATCCAGTTGGATAGACAAAAGGCTGCCGTGTTGGAGAGAGAACCGACTACCACGAGCTTTCCACGAACTCGTGGTTTGGAGCACTCGGCTTGATAAACCGGGCACGTTGATGAAGTCAGCCCCATACCAAAGCCATTGATAATACGGCCAACGATCAACTGCGGCAAATGCCATGAGACAATCTGGAGAACTGCACCAATGGTGTTGCACACCAAGCCGAGAGTAATTGTCTTCTTTCGGCCAAGTCTGTCGCCGAGGGTGAATGAATGCAAAGATAGCGCCGAAAAAGGCTCCGAGCTAGATCTCGACATTAAAATGACATCTAGTCGCAGTATAGTGGGGAGATGAGCTCACAGAGAAACAACTCGACGTAATGCCGGAGATGTTTGACTCTTTCGTCTGGGGGAAGTGTTTCTTGAAGTCGGCTGAGATTAAGACTCCTGAGAAGACACCTTGATCATAGCCGAACCATGCCATCGAGCTGAGTCGTGCTTTAATTAGCGTCGTTCCCTGTGTAAGATTTGAAAGACTCACCAAGCATTTGCGACAGTGATGACACTGATCAGCCATCTCCCACTGAGCCAATTTGAGAGATTCAAGCGACCCATTATATCGATTTATATGCTTGAATTGGAATCATGTAGGGCCACGTCTGAGGGTTGTGGATTTCGTTCATTAAATACCCCTTGCTCCTCTAGGGATCCTTTGCCATGCTATCCAAGACTTGGGTGGAGGGGGGGAACCTGTCACGGGTTGCCACATAAAAGTAGAATTCAACCCGAGGTAATCAAAGAGGAGAAAGGAGACCTGACGATGTCCCAAATGTGGAGTACGGAGTAGGGAAAACGGCATTCCCCATGGGGTAAGACGGGGGGAAGCGGCATGGGAGGATCACCACCTCCATCTTGGCAAAAGGTTGAACTGCTGTTAACAAAGTCCATTTCTGAACGAACAACCTTATTCTCTATGCTAGAAGTCGAAACTGATGAATATCAACAGTATATCCTCGAACCGGTTGTTTATTCTGCACCAGGCATAAAGAATACAAGACATACTACTCAAGACACCAACACTTGAAGAATCTGATTTATTTCGCTAAGTAACATCCGACTTCATCGGCAGCTGGGTGATCTTTCGCTCAGCGAGATTGTCTGAGATACCAGATCCCTCACAGTATCATGAAATAAATGATACGTATATCCCAGTTCCATTGCAGCAGTTTGACCATCCAACCCACAGCTCTCGTCAATAACTTGGTCCTCTTGTGTGACTTTGGTCTTTAGATCAGGGAACTCTTCCGCTATGATCTTTGCAGCCAGGCCATAGGAAAATCGCTCTGGGGACGACGGAACGTATCGTTTCCCACCCACCTCGTTCCGGAGTAGTGACTCGACATGTGCGATGGCAAGGTCGCGAACATCAATCCAGAACGGCACTCGTGCAACAGGTAGAGGGTTTTCTCCATTAGCGATCTTCCACAACATCAAATTCGACTCATTGAGTTTGTCCACATGAGAAACGGGATGCACAACCGGTCCAAATGTCATAGGAGGGCACAGGGCGACAATATCGAATTTCGGGCTGTGTTCCTGCACATATTTCCAAGCCTCCAGTTCAGCGAATTTCTTCGACCCGCGGTACGCAATGATGGCATTCGTGGCCGGGTCCACGGACTCCTCATAGGTCAGAGGGTTCCAATCATCACCAGTGTAAGTGAAATATAGAGGGCCCTTGCGATTCGCATCAAGGACGGAAGCGAAGGAAGAAGTAATGACGATGCGCCGTATTTTCGGATTAGTGCTGGCCGCTTCCAGAACTGCTCGAACACCATTTATTGCGGGACGGACAAGCTCGCGCTCATTGTTCCTTGTGTTGTATGTGAAGGGCTGTGCGAACGAGTCTTTAGTCACTGGAAGCAAGCGAGAATCAAAGACACTATAGCTTACACTGGCCGTATGAATCACTCCATCCACTCCTTGAACGGCTTCCACTAAGCCACCGGGCCTTTCAAAGTCATCGATTTGAACAAACTCCAGTCTCCCTGAGTGCTGTGGACGAGCCTTGATCATAGAATCGCCTTTCTCCAGTGACCGCGTCGCGCCGCGCACTCGTATTCCACGAGCGAGCAACACGTCGACGATATGGGCGCCGATGAAGCCGGTCGCACCCGTGACAAGTATAAATTTGACCATTTTTTCTGTTGAAACCAAATGAAGAACCGACTGGAAGAAGCCAAGAGGGTAGGGATAAATAATTGGAACCTCCAGGGCTATATGTTGTCAGTCTCACTGGCCAATGATCATCCACGGGGGGAGGCGGCAGCTCCACCGGGAAATCCCCGCAGTCGGCTTTCATTGCGAAGAGACGCGCCTTGTCGAGATAGTGACTGCAATGATGTGCTGTTATCTTCTTTGTGGTCTTGCATGGCTGGGGAATAGAAATAGTGGGAGCCATGTCCCCATTTCTTTTCCATCCGTGTTTTCGTTCCTTTGATACTGTTTTCAGATATATTCCATAATGAGTGCTGCCCCAGTCCACGTGCAAGATATCACAGTCACTTCTTTCGAAGTCATTGACCTGCGATTCCCCACGAGCCTAGACGGTGTAGGCTCGGATGCTATGCATGTAGGCACCAACGGCTCACATCCTTACATCCGGCTGAAAACAAACCAAGGAACTCTAATCGGAGAGGGCATTGTAAGTCTGAGATCCACTTCTTGGTGGAATTTCCGTGCTGATACGATTTCACCATAGGCATTTAGCAACGGTCGAGGCAGCGAACTGATCTGCATGGCTCTCGACATATTTGCCCGACGTGTCGTGGGCAAATCCATGCATGAACTGACTCGTGACATGGGCAAGACCTGGAGGTACATGGTATCTGACTCGCAGTACCGCTGGATCGGCCCTGAAAAGAGTGTCACTCATTTGGCTGTCGCGGGAGTATTGAATGCTGTTTGGGATCTCTGGGGCAAAATCCTGGGCAAACCGGTCTGGAAGATTGTGTGTGACATGGACCCGGAGGAAGTCGTGAGATGTATCGACTTTCGGTACATCACGGACGTTATCACACCCGAGGAGAGCGTTGAAATTCTCAAGAAAACACAAAAGGACAAAGAGACCCGCCTACAAGAGGCGCTCGAAAATCGAGCGGTTCCCGCATACACCACTTCTCCCGGATGGCTGGCCTTCTCTGGAGACCGTATGCGAGAGGTACTCCAAGAGACGATCGCGGCAGGGTATACCACGTTCAAGTTCAAGGTTGGAACCAATGTTGAAGCTGATCGGGAACGTCTGGCCGCAGTGAGAGAGGTTCTGGGGTATGATCAAGGACACCAGATCATGATCGATGCCAATCAAGTCTGGAGTGTTCCCCAGGCAATCGAATACATGAAACGGCTGGTGGAGTTCAAGCCGGTGTTTATTGAAGAGCCAACCAACCCGGACGATGTTTTGGGACATGCAACTATTCGCAGGGCTCTGAAACCGTACGGTGTCGGCGTCGCAACAGGCGAGGCAGCACAGAATCGCGTCACTTTCAAACAGCTGTTGCAAGCAGAAGCGACCGATGTGTGTCAAATCGATGCCGTACGACTTGGCAGCGTCAATGAATGTCTTGTGAGTGTAGTCTATCATTTCCTTTCTTGACCATTCGTTCTGACTAGCTAGCCAGGCCGTCATGCTCATGGCGCTGAAATTCAATGTACCATGTGTGCCTCATAATGGTGCAATGGGCCTCACCGAGTTGACATCTCACTTGAGCACAATCGATTACATCGCTATCAGCGGACGCAAATCAATGCTCGAGAATGCGGACAGTCACCGGGAAAACCTACGCCATCCTTCCAAGATTGAGAATGCGCACTATGTCACACCACTCGATCCAGGATATTCAACTGGCTATACTCACACGGCATTGGAGAAGTATACGTATCCATCAGGAAGCTTCTGGAAGAGTGATATTGGACTTGAAATCATTGCTCAGCCCACTGGGGGAGAGTTGTAAATAGACATGTCCAGCGCATCGATCGTGTCGATCCTGGGAAGTTAGCCCTTACGGGCTCATTGCACAAGCTTATGACTTGTCAGCAATTCATACGCGTGAAAAGCCTTTGCTTTTTCTGGACGTCTTCAAGTATCGTTATAACAGCCTCAAGACTAGAGAAAGCCCAGGGTCGAATATTGTTCAAAGCCAGGCTCTGCAATGCGTCAATATCGGTCACTAGATGTTGCAAAGCGGGATTCAGTGAAGCAAGCGTTAGAATCACAATGGCACCGAGTGATCTGTAAGATTTGCCTTGTCAGCACTCGTCGGCAATGCTTCGGTCCATCTCACGTACGATAACGAGAATGTCCACGTGTATTGACTCGGGGTTTTGAGGATCCTCGCCGTGCTGTGGATGTAGCATCGGCAGCTCTCGAGGCAAATACCAGCTTTCTCAATAATATCATGGGATATGGAGGTGACATCATGGGTCACAATAAAAAGAACAAATGGCCTGTATATTATATGACGCGTTGCAAAATACCGAATCCGTAGTATTGCCTGGCGATCATTCGATTCCTGCATGGAAGCTTCGAAGTTGAGCTCTGGACGAAAGATGTCTGGTATGGAAGAATGCCATAACTCGAGTTGTGAGCGTAACTCGTCGCAAACTGCACTTATGGACGATATGTCATCCATGGCAAACTCCTCTGGTGTTGCGAATGTGGTGGATGATAGCGCCAAACCATGCTTTTTGTTCGGGTAGAGGGAATTATGGACGCGATTCAGTAATCTTCGAATAGATATCTCTGCGAGATAGCAGGTTGATTGCATCGTCCCAAGGTTAGTGCACTCCGGAAGACTGATTTCGTCGGTCAGTTGTTGCAGACCACTTCGGGGGAGTTCCAGCTCGGCGAGGCGATCGCACTCAATCAAAAAGCAGGACCAAAACAGGCGGATCAGGCTCTCTCGCCACCAAGATTCCTTCTGCTGAGTGTCAATCCTGCGCTATTGTCAGAACTGCGCTCTCCTTGGAGCTGTCAGAGGCCTTACCCCGAAAGTTTGAGCTGGATTATTGTCGTGGCAGAGTAGACGAGCCGCCAGCTTTGCAGGGGGCGGACGATATATGCGAAATACACACTAGCAAGAACAAGCGCCTGTGGTAGCATGAGGCTACATGAGAGTGACCATGCCGACTGGCTGAGGAGGGTTGGCATGGCGTGCTGCATGTATTGCATGCCCGGAGGTGAATGGAGGAATGTATGAGCATCTAGTGGCGAAGCAGCCACGGCACCAAGTGCTAGGACAACCATGCATAAAGCCGATGCAGTACTCGAGTCGGGCCCATTCTCCAGAAACCGGCGGAAGATATCTTCGAACTTGCCTGGGTCCAAGATTGGATGGTCATGATGAGCTGACGCGAAGAAGATAGATACCAGGTTAGTGGCAACATCACTTTCGATTTCGACCGATGGCTTTGGCACTGGCCATTTCTCAAATGACAGCTCTGGGGGAAGGTGAGCTCGTGACTCTAACAGGAAAAACAAATCGGTCGGATACTCCCCGATGAGGGATTTGACTGGGGGTAAGCTCAAGAGGTAACTAGACGATGTTTTGTGTTTGACCGGAATCGTCAACGGGGGTAGCTCTGGCAAATCTGGTTGCATGTTTAATCCGGAGAATAACCAGGGCGAGGGCATGGTAGCATTCGGAAGCTCTCTTGGGGGAGCAGTTGTGAGTCCGGATGGCGAGGCCTCGGGGACGGCAAAAGCACCGATATGGGACTTGGCAACGTTTGAGATCTGATCCGACTGAGCCTTGAGAATTGTCTCGATGTCATGCAAGCGGCTGAGGATTTCTCGAGTGCCACCGGATGTGTCGATCCTATCTACCCCTGTGAGAGGACATTCGCCCTGGATAGTGAACCAACACAGACCTCTGGGAGGGTAAATCATCATAGTGACATTCCACCTCTAGCTCTCTGCAGTGGGCACATGATGGCTTCTGGGCATCACATTTCCGTTTCCTGAGGTTCCCTTAGGACTGGCATGAGACATCGGAGTGGGGAAAGGTCACTTACCGACTGCGACAAAAGGTACAGGCCAGGGCTGCTCGCTTTCTGTTGAAACTCATGTTTCAATCACGTCTCTTGATTATTTTTGGACATCGATGCATGAAGCCAGAACGTAAATCTCTGTTTGTGAAACAATCACGGGCAAGAGCAGGTCAAGGGGAACCTTCCAAGGTTGGAAGTCGGAGAAACTGACTCATCACCACCTGGGCAATTCCCGGCATCCCGAGGCTGGCCCTTGGAGTACATGTAGACAGCTGAGATACCTCACCTCGTGATGCTTGTATTCTAGGATTTTGCTTCACATCTTTTTCTGTGGACATTGGTCCTGTTTGGAGTGGTACGCGAGAGTATCTTTGTAGAATTTTTGTTATGGGACAGATATATATCTCCATCTCCATACAGATAGCTCATTTTACCCGGGTACCAACATTGCTTTAGACTATTGGCATATCTTTGACTATCTTGCACATAACGGGGATGATCCGCCCGAGTTTAATGCGAGAAACGAAGCATTCACCAGAGTTATAACCTGGAAAGCACTCGTGTAAGGGAGAAGTGATTACCCCTCTGGGAGGTTCAACTGTCCGGGACCGGATAAACAGATGGTCCGTTACGATTCGAGTCGAGAATCCCTGGAGGTCACCTGACATCGGAATGGCTCGGAAATTGGAGCCCAAGGCCATTGCCAAACGTCCATTACCATGACAGTTTGCGAGATACTTCCGAGGTGGCGAAAGTCAATCAGGACCTTGGAAAATGACAGGTCAAAACATCAAAGTTAGGTCACCTAAGAGGGTGGTTTAGCACCAGACCCTCCACTCACATGGAGTCATCTGTACATTCTGGATGAGCAATGACTTGACATTAAACCCCCCAATCGAAAAGACCGCAATGGAACAGCATCGTGAACTGCGGGGTTTGTTACACTGCGGGACTTCTGGTGTATTCGCCGTTGGTTCCCTTCGCTCGAGGAGTACGTCTCATGGCTCCGTCATCGCATTTAAGCTCGATGGTCGCGGGCGCGTGATAGGACACCATACATTCAGGATTGCTAAAATAAAAGAACGTCTTGTCAAAGATGGGCCGGAATGGAAACTCCAACTCTCGCATCGCTCGTGGAATATCCTGCAAGGACCTCCTGCCATGACTTCAACAATCTCATCGCTGTTTGGTTACAAACCAGATGACTACGGAGCACCAAAGGCCCCAGCAGAACCCGTCAAAGCTCTCCCGGCTTCTTGGTACCGTTCGCCAGAGATATATGAGTTAGAGAGGAGGGCTATCTTCTCGAAGAAATGGATTTTGATTACTCACAAATTGCGTTTCGAAAAGCCAGGAGACTTCTATCGCTTTGAGATGACTGGATTTTCATTTGTGCTTTGCCTAAACCGCCAGGGGAACTTGAGCGGCTTCCACAACATATGCCGGCATCGTGCATTTCCCCTTGTCTCCCAAGATCAGGGCAATTCCCCGGTCGTTTCTTGCAAGTATCACGGATGGTCATATGGGCTCGATGGAAAATTGACCAAAGCGCCCAAATTTGACGACGTGCCAGGATTCAAGAAAGAGGAACAGAGCCTATTCCCAGTTCATATTCATGTTGACGCACTAGGTTTTGTCTGGGTTAATCTCGACTCCTCCCGAACACCAATCCCTTGGGAAGACGATTTCCAAGGTGTCGACACACAAGAAAGATTCAGGGAATTTGATTTCGGCCGGTATATGTTCGACCACACATGGCACATGAATGGGAATTACAACTGGAAAACCTTGGCAGACAACTACAATGAATGTTATCATTGCTCTGTGGCTCACCCGGACGTGGCAAAGCTGGCCGACCTGTCATACTACTACACCGTCTCGAAAGCTGGACACATCCAGCATTTCTCCCGTCCGAAGCAAGACAAAGTGAAAGATGACATCAAAAATGCCAGCACGTATTATTTCCCCAATGCTTGCATGACAGTCTCGTGGGTTCCCCTTCATACCGAAGCATAACAGTGCGAACTAACGCCTTTGACTGTAGACCGCACTTTTTCTATCTGATGCGATGCGTTCCAACTTCGGTGGGGACTTGCTCCATGGAATATGAGGTCTATCGGAATAAGGAAGCATCTGATGAAGACTTCGAGTACATTGATTCATTTTTCAAGCGTGTTTTAAACGAAGACAAACATCTTTGCAATGCAGCTCAAAAGAACCTAGATGCTGGAGTATTTGTCAATGGGCAACTCCATCCAGACCTTGAGAGCGCTCCTTTATTCTTCCAAAACACCGTGAGGGGCCTTCTCAGGAACCATCGAGACGAGGAAAAGCGCCAGAACATGGAACTCTGGCCAGCTCGCCAGAGCTCCCCGGGCTCAGCCACTGCCGAGGATATTAATTTTTGTGCGGAACTAACATGTAGTGGGAAATACGGTGATCTTGAATGGTAGTTTAGGAGAAATTGGACCGATCCAATGCAGTTTGGATTTTGGAGAGTCGTCTTTTCTTCCATGCACGATGTCCACATACATACATGTGTGTGGACCCGGGATATACCTTGAAAGCTTTCACACAATTTAGGAGTAGGGAAGTTGGCGATTTGCAGTTATTGCATGAAGCAACAAAGTACGGAGTACAAACGGGACCATTACATCCGGTCCCATGCTGCCCTTGATGGACGGTGGGAGATAGATCTACAGTTGTATCTGCAATAATGCAAGGGCGTTAGATGACAATGACACTAGCGCCGATCAACGCCAACCGCGTCACTAGGCTACGTAAGATGGATGGATAACATGTTGGATTCTTGCATCAGTATTCCGTAGCCATATTGGGGTCCAATCACGTCTTTTGATAGGGATGGAGTCGGGTTGATACTGCCAGACACAAGCAATTTGATTTCTGATTTCTACCTATGCATTATACCTTTCTCTCATCCCTCATGTAACATAACAGTTCTCTTGGAAACTTATCACAGTTGTTATCTTCGCTTCTTCCTGTACCGCAATGTGTAGCAGCATTGCCGGTTGAAATTCAAATTAAACTTGACATCCTAACTCTTCCGGGGACACTTCCTCTTGTCGTCTTCGAATGAGCAGATTTGCGGTCGAATCAGCAGTCATAGATACTCCGAATCGCCTGACTTGTGGTAGACGTGTCTCATCAAGCTTGATGTCATATTTGAGAAGGATTTGGCACAGAGCAATTTTCATTTCGTTGGCAGCAAAGAATCTTCCGGGGCAGGCATGCTGCCCGAAGCCCCAGCCTAAGTGAATTGGAGAAGGCGCAACCAGTTGAGCAGCAGTCTGTTGTCCGGGAACATCACGCATTTTGAGGAAACGATAGCCATCGAACTTTTCTGGGTTTTCGTAGTTCTTCTCGTCCCACATGCTATTCGCGGAGACCAAGATGGTGGTGTCTTTGGGGATGAAGACTCCGTCTGATAACTCAACATCGGCGGTGGTGAGACGGCGCATTGGCGCTGTACTCAGTCAATATCTGAACGCAAGGGAAATGTACGGTGAATCTTACTGATTGCGACGGGCTTCAGTCGTTGGCTTTCCTTGATTGTACTGTCCATGAGCACCAACTTGTACAATGAGATCTTATTCCAACCATTCTCGCGCGTCACGGTTATTATCTCCTCTCGCAAAGCCTTGACCAGATCCGGCTGGGCAGCGATGTCGAACAGAATCTGTGTCAGCATGTCCGCCGAGGTATGAATAGCAGCCATGGAAAGCAGAAGCTGTGAGATGGCTGGGTTGTATGGGCGACCTTTGGCAACATCCTCCATCCAGTCAATAGCATCATTGTATTGCGTTGGGGGTGTTCCTGCCTTGATGGCAGCTTCTCTGTCAGCCCTCCTCTTGTTCAGGATTGGTGTGATCAGCCCAAGGGCCTGCTTCATATCCGACCGAATCATTCGGCACGAAGGGAGCACCCGATTCACGAAAGGTCGCAGCATCTTTGGCCATTGTCGCAATTCGTCGGTCGCGCGAATCACATGGACGGCATAGTTGATGGTGATATGGAGCCAGCTGGGGTCTCGACACAGGAGTTCACCCAAGAATACCCTAGAGGACATTCGGGCCAGCATCGGAGTGATGGTAGATCGAAGAGATAAGGCGTGCCATTCTGTCTTGATGTTAGTGTTTCATTTTGACAACACAAACTTCCGATTCAACTCACCCTTCTCATCAGTCCAGTATTTTCGAACCACCTCGGCAGTCTCCTTTGAGAGATCCTCCGTGACACGCCCTGTTGTAGACATTCGGTTAGTCCTTGTCTTTCAGATGTTCTCTTGTGAGCAATTACCCAGTTTGCGTGTCAGTTTCGTCAGCACGACATCGTGCATGATTCGCTCATCTTTTGATCCTTCACGAAAAGGCTCGAAACCAGGAAGATGGGAATGTAACTCCTTGGCGGATGCCTTGTCACGGCTCATGTCGGGATGATTTCGAATCTCATTGAGATATCTCGGTGGGAGTACAACCTGGCATCCATTGTCTGTGACTAGTCGGAACCCCTTAGCAGACTATTTCAATTCTGATGTCAGTCCTGTGTATCAATTCCGATGGGTGATAAATGGAGATACCTTAGCAAACCCGGACTTGATCAGATCCGCCGCACCAGTGACATAGGAACGACGAGACTTCATGCTTCCAAAATCCAAAATGGAGTTTTGGTTGATCAATGGCAATTTGGACCCAACTGCAAAAGCGAACTGCAGCACATAGCCAGCAAGGAGAATAACACCGACCGCAACTACCACATCCCCAGGAAGCGAGCCATTGAGCGCATACCCCAACATGATGAGCTCAAGTAGGTACTGTAGTTACTGTTGAACTCCAGATGAAGGGTACCATTCGCAATATACGGAAGTATACAGGAAATCAGCAAGAACCAACAAAGAATGGGGGTGTTGTCGAATACTGGGGAATGGTTAAATAATAGACACAATTCACATAAGCCAAACGTTTTCCGACCCACGGTATACCGTGATGTATAAGAACATAAAAAATATGAAAAAGAGATCTACGTGTCGCGCTCATGCAAGGGCAATTGCGAGTTAGTCGGCACTAACACCTCAGTGTCGCCGGGCGCTGAGAGAGGGATCGATGAGATGATAGCAAGAAGCCATCAAGTCTCTCTCCTCTGAGACCTTGCACTGTGTAGCGTTCTCTCTAAAAAAAAATGTCCATGTAAGGCTGTTCCTTCTGCAGGATTGAGATGGTTCCGTGACGGGTGGCTTTCCGCCTGCGGCTGTTCCAGGAGCTTCACTCTGCGTACGCATGCTATGGTAGAAATGTAACGGCACGGTGGATTTGGAATGTGGGGCGTTGGAGATGCATAACTTGGTAGGTGAAATACTCTTAGCCCACACCGCTCCCTTATATTTGTTGTGCAAGTGGTGTGTATAAGTCGGTGGCTAGCTGACTGGACTATGTTGATCAGCGGCTCAGCTGAGTCCAGTGCATAAATTCGGGATTGGGCTCTTCCGTGTGAATATCGTACGCAAATGAGCCGTGTAGAACACAGAACAATATCGATAGTCAGACACACCGACGTAAATAGCGGAGGGTGATGCATGTCGAGCGTACTCTGTACAACGTAGCATCAGTGGCAATGCTGCATGAAGCACCTGGGCGACCGGTAATATTCGGCGGTTCTTGAATCTGCATAGCAATGATTGGAAGGAACCCTTGACGCGTATCAACTGATGTATCTGGTTCCATGTGAGATATACGGACCGTTCAACATTTTAATGCCTGGGCGTGCAAAACCCAGGAAGGCGTCAACTATGTTGAATCCAAAGCTGGAGAAGAGAGAGCATGAGACGCGTGCTGATGTTGAATTAAGAGTTTTATAGGTTGGTGATTGTAGATTGAAGGAGAGCGAAGTAGTAAAATTGGACATGGTAGTATTTCGAACACGGATTGGCCTAAAGGAAGCCGCTAGAATAAGAGATAAGCAGAAGAAGGCGAGCAAGGTTTTGGAGAACACCTGGCCTAGCAGACAAAGATCTCCGTCGAAGGGATTCCAAGGTATAGTAAAGGCCAACAGGTGGTAATCTATTGACCGGCAAATCTCTCATGGGCCGCTTCGTCCCCGATCTCCATCATCTTCCTCTCCAATAATTTCGTCATTTCGATCACGACTTCCCCATACTTCGGATCCACATAACAATTGAACAACTCGAGCGGTCCTTCTGACAGTCAAACAACTCCCACTCACGACAATCCTCGCCTCCTGGCAGCGCTCCACCGACGAGCAAATCGTCATTGTACCAGTAGATCAACTTGTACCGATGATTGCGCACTTCGTAGTGTGCGTACGCTTCGTGTTCTGTATCATCACGCATCCAGTACCTGTGATAAGCCAGCTGATCTCATTCAGTGGGGCAATTGCCCCCCAAAATCAACCGGAACGTTCGACCCTGCATGTACGTCGGCGTGGTGACGCCGGCGAAACCCAAGAATGTGGGCGCGAAATCTACGTTTCAGACAATGTCACTGCAAACACTGCCAGCCTTGATCTCTTTGGGGTACCGAATCATCAACGGCATTCGAAAAGTCTCTTCGTAAATGAAGCGCTTGTCAAACCATCCATGTTCTCCAAGAAAGAATCTCTGATCCGATGTATAGATGACAATCGTTATTTGCCAACTCCGATCCGAATCGAGCAGTTCGAAGATTCGGCCAACATTGTCGTCAATGCTCTGAACGGTACGGAGATCCGTTGCACGTAACGGTGGAACTCGAACTCAGCCAGTTCCTTTTTGGACTCAAAGCGGAAGAGGTGCCATCCTCGTTGCCAGTGAGTGTCATCATTCGAACTTCATCGTCCGTGGGGGGCGAGGGAACCTTCCGCATACCACCCGCCATCTTCACCCCGACTTTTCTCCGATCACCATCAGGCTGTGCTAGACCAAGGTCTTTGTAAGACAGGTCTTCCGAAACTCGCATTTTAGCGATTGCGGCAGCCCTCGCGCGATCTTCGTAGTCATCCGAAAACGTGTCAGGCAGCTTGATTGGATCTTGATACAGATCCCTGTCTCTCCTGGTATTCCCAGCTTCGATGCGGCGTCTTACGGTGGCACATGACGCGGCTTGGACTGGTCTCGACGTTTAATGAAATGGAGAGTCATATCTGTAATGACGTCCGTCGAGTATCCTTCCATGATGTGTGTACCGTCCGGGCCAATGAACTCGGGTTCATGGTATTGGCCTCGGCCCATGGGCTCATGTAATTTCCCTTCTGTTGGTGTGGTCACGTGCTTATCACGTGATCCCCGCTTCCCAGGACTTCCTCATGAGATAGCTTCCCCCTCTCTCTTCTTCTTTTCTGATGGCGGCAACGAGAACAGGGACAGAGAAAGACTGTATTCGCTATCTGACAGATGACTAGGGGAGGAAGAAGGAAGAGAGGAAGACAGACAGAGAGAGAGCTGGAGACAAACAACAGGCATGACTAGCCTGAACAAACAGGCAGCCAGCCAGGTCACATGACCCAGGCTCCAACACCCCTCAGGCTAGACATCCACCGACAAACACTCTCCTCGCCCCCCCCATAACAAATCACTATTTCCTAGTATCAAATTCATCACCAGTATCACATCGAGCACCAGTATCAAATTCATCACTTCCAGTATCACTTCTTTCCATCTTTTGCATCCTTCTTCTCCATTCGTGCTGTAGCGTAGCACCAGACTTCCGGGAATGTAAAGGATAAAGGTCCTTTCAGTCATGAAACAGGAAACTGACAGAGTGCATGCAATATGTATCGGAATCGAGACGTGCGGGGTTCGTCATATGATCACCCCTGCTTCTTAGCGCACTGGGATTTTTCCTTTAATCCTAGGGCCCCCCGGGCCCCCCTGATTTCTAATAAGAGTTAGTCTTGATATATAGAGATAATACACTTTCATTCCTCTCCCCGCCATTTATATCTTACCCGGTTAATAGGCCTTATACCTAATAACTATATATCTTTATAATTCTAACTCTTCTTCTTTAACTACCTAAGATATAATAGCTCCCCCAATTACCTATAGCGGCTTATAGAATAATACTAAAGCGCTTAAGTATCTAAGTCGGATTAGTAGCGAATCACCGACGTCTACCCTAGGCGAGGAACTAAGGGAGACTTAAACCTAAAGAAACTTACCTAAGCTAAGCGATAAACCACTTAAGGAAAACTACTAGCTTATTAACGAAACGATCCGAAGACTCGAGCTTTAGGCTATAGAGTATAAAGTAAAAGTGGCTTTATAATAACGAATTCTTATAGCCTAAAAACTAGTTACGGAAAATAAGAAAAAGCTCTAAGAACTAATAGGACTATCGAAACGGCCCTAAAACGATCGCGGTTCTTTTATAGAGAGCGAGTAAAGCTAGAAGGGAGAGATTAAGCGGGATATTAGTAAGTTTAAAGAGAACTTTAGTATTAAATAGAGAGAAGACTAGTTAAACGACCTTAATATACTCTTTAAAGGAGCCCTAAAGAAGTATATCTTAGGAATCTAAAAAGCCCTTATAGCTACTAACTTCCTCTATACTATATATAAAGGTAAGTAGGCGATTTATAAACGAAAATACCCTAAAGATATATCGAACTAAAAGGCCTTCTAAGAATAGACGAAAATATTATTTCGAAATTTATATAATATTATTACTAATATCTTTATCCTATTCTAAGAAGCGATAATAAGGCCTTACTAAGACCCTTAGAATTTCGAAAACTACCTTAAATCGCTAGAGAATTACCTACTAAAATAGACTAAAGAGTAAAGGGCCTAGACACTTTTTATAAAGTTATAGAAGCCCCTCTAAGATATTATAATTATAAATAGTAATAGATTACTTCCTATAAACTAAGACGAGATATTAAACTAGTATCTACATTTTACTATATCTACTTTATATATTAGAAAAAGAAAGACTACTTACTCTAGCGATATAATAAGCGTAAATAGGGAAACTATTATAGTTCGGTACCGAATTATTCTTATACCGAATATTAAAGGGTCGCGGAAGAGGATAGCCTTATAGAAGAAGCTAATTTAGAGATAGAGCTAAAGGATATAAATCCGATAGAAGATTATAAAACTTAATAAATTCTAATATAAACTCTTAGACTACTAAGAAAGGAAACGGTACCGCTTCGGTATTAGAAGGTACCTATTTTATTTATTAAGATAAGAATTACTAGATAAACGAGTGCCTATAAAGAGGAACCTTAGTCTAAGTATTAAGAGTAAATTAGACTAGATAGTAGGGAAAAGTAGAGGAGCTAGATTAATTCCCGATACTCTAGTTTAATACCCGCTAATTAGGACTATAGTATACCTTTATATACCGATTACTTTAGGAGATAGTTATAAAATATATATAGATCTAGATATTAGTGCGGAATATAATATAGTTAGTAAGGAATTTACTATTAAAAATAAATTATTAGCTATACCTTTCTTATCCTTAACGCTAAAAGGTATCGCTTTAGATAGACTCTATACCTATAGTATATTTTAGGTACTATTTATAATAAGAGACTCTTAAAGTACCGAAAAGATAGTAAAACGACCTTATATTAGTATCGATAGAGACTTAAGGCTAGAAGGAAGCCCTATCTTTTTATTAAGAACCTTTATTAATAAATTCGATATTATCCTATAATCTAGTATCGATAAATAGTAGTTTAGAGTTAAAGGATTTAAACTCTAGAAACCTTATAAATTTATAAAGTAATCTAAGAATATAGCTATTATTTACGCTTTAATTAAAATACTAGAAGAGATATAGCTATCTAATAAAGACACTAATATACTAGCGAAAGATTAAGATCGAATTCCTCCCGAATTAAAGGAGTACTAAGATATATTTAACTATAAGAAAGCGGGTATACTACTAAGAATAAAAGCTTCTAACTATACTATTAAACTTAAAGAAGGTAAAACTCTACCTTATAGTCCGATTTACCCCCTTTTATAAATAGAGCTTAAAGAACTATAGGCTTATCTTATAGATAATATTAAAAAGGGACGGATTAGACTATCGAAAAGTCTAGCGGGAGCGCTAATCCTATTTATCCTAAAGAAAGATAGAGGACTATACTTATATATAGATTACTAGGGACTTAACTATATTTTAGTTAAGAATCGCTACCCTTTATCTCTTATATCGGAAATCCTTAACCGACTTTCTAGAGTAAAATATTTTAGTAAGGTTAACGTTAAAGACGCTTACTACCGGATTTAACTATAAGAAAGTAATAAATAGAAGATAGCCTTCTAAATCTAATATAGCTATTTCGAATATATAGTTGAGATTCGGAAAGGATCGCATGGTTTGTATTAAGTTGGCTTTGCCAACGACTAAGTACTGCGGAATACGGTAACGATAGTGTACATAAGTGCAGAAACGGATCCATATGGATCCGGCCAATAAGCCATACGCCATGTTTACATAAGGAAATGGGCTTCTGGGATCACATCTTCCCCCACCGAGTGGAAAAAGGTCCTCCGTTTCCCGAAGGTCACGTGAGTGAGCTCAAAAACTCCCCCAAGATCCCAGAAAGACATCATCAACAAGCGTGCGTACAAAATCAGATCCGTCAAAGACAGTACAGGTATGCAGGGGTATAAACAAAGGAAATATCTTAGTAAGTCTCCAAGAATAGTATCAACAAAGGTCTTTGGGCCTTTGTAAGACTCGGGGTCTCTGACAGGGGCCTGAAACAGGTGGCGAGGGTATAAAATTAGCTTACTGGCGGTTGTCAAAGGGAGATCTGAGAGGCGTTTAGACAAAGGAGGGCGCTTTCAAGGTGTAGACTCCACCCATTGGTGTCTGCGAAGGGGCATAGCGGCCTCGGCTCAAATGCCTGATTTTTAAGGGTTGATGCCTGAATTTGCCTAGTTTTTGCCTGATTTTAGACCGCTTTCCACACCGCTCTATACAATGTATTGTAAATTGAGGCTATTCGCCGCGCACAAATCTCCCATTTTTGAAGCTATTCCCGCCATACAAATCCTCGTTTTTGTCAAACCATAGGCGTTGAAGTCTTCCCACCGTCCAAACCCCCGTTTTTGATGCCTTCCGACCGTCCCAAATGCCACCTAAGATCGATCTCGACCCCTACAAAGATGAGATCGAGGATCTTATCTCTCAGAAGACTACACAAGCAGCTATTCGGACCATCCTACGAGATAAATATGATATCATTGTAAGCCGAACAAGCCTACAGACCTGCCTTTCAAACTGGCAGGTTATATCATTATCATCATCACATACGAATAGAGTTGATATCCGTGACCGTGTCGAAGAACTCCTACCTTTCCATAATACTCGTGATATCCTTCGGATTCTTACCGTAGATGGTACGCCTTCTTCAGAGCGTACTATTCGTCGAATCCGGGGTGATCTTGGTATTAAACTCCGGCTCTCTCCTGAAGAGCGAGAGCAACAGCTCTCCGATATTGAAGCTATTTTGATTAGTGAGTTTATTATTGGTGATATTGAGGACTTCGGGCGCCGTACTCTTTATCGTCACCTCTAGGCAATGGGATTATACTACACTGAGTATTCGCTCCTTTCCTACGCTACTTTCCTACTATTATATAATTAAATACTAACCTTTTTCACTTCTTAGGGCCCAAATCGAGACCGTTTATCACCTCCTCCGTCCTGATGCTATCGAGGGCCGGCTCCCTGGCCGACGTCGCGAGAGAGTTAATTATATCTCACCAGGGCCGAATGATGTATGGCATGTTGACGGGCATATGAAGCTTGAACCGTTCGGTATTGAGATCTATGCTGCAATTGACGGATACTCTCGGTATATCGTTGTAAAGGATAAAGGTCCTTTCAATCATGAAACAGGGAATGACAGGATGTGCGCAGCATGTATCGTAATCAATGCGTGCGGGGTTCGCCAGGTGATCGACCCTGCTTCTTAGCGCACTGGGATTTTCTTTTAATCCCAGGGCCCCCGGGCCCCCCTGATTTGGGACAAGAGTTAGTCTTGTCACATAGAGACAATACACTTTCATTCCTCTCCCCGCCATTCGTATCTTACCCGGTTGACAGGCCTTACACCTGATAACTATATATCTTTACAATTCTAACTCTTCTTCTTCAACTGCCTGAGATACAATGGCTCCCCCGGTTACCCGCAGCGGCTCACGAAACAACACCGAAGCGCCCGAGCATCCAAGTCGGATCGGTAGCGAATCACCAACGTCTACCCCAGGCGAGGAACCAAGGGAGACCCAAACCCAAAGAAACTCGCCCGAGCCGAACGACGAACCACTCGAGGAAAACCACCGGTTCGTCAACGAGACGATCCGAAGACTCGAGCTTCAGGCTGCGGAGTACGAAGCAAAAGCGGCTTTACAACAACGAATCCTCGCAGCCAAAAAATTGGTTGCGGAAAATGAGAAAAAGCTCCAGGAACTAGCAGGACCGTCGAAACGACCTCGAAACGATCGCAGTTCCTCTACGGAGAGCGAGCAAAGCCAGAAGGGAGAGATCAAGCGGGATATCGGCAAGTTCGAAGAGAACTTTGGCATCAAGCAGAGAGAAGACTGGTTAAACGACCTTAATGCACTCTTCAGAGGAGCCCCGAAGAAGTATGTCTCGGGAGCCCAGAAAGTCCTCGTAGCCACCAACTTCCTCTGCACCGCACACAAAGGCAAGTAGGCGATTCACGAACGAAAGCACCCCGAAGACGCATCGAACTGGGAGGCCTTCCGAGAATGGACGAAAACATTACTTCGAAATTCACACAACATTATCACCGATATCCTCATCCTATTCCAAGAGGCGACAATGAGGCCTCACCAAGACCCTCGGAATTTCGAAAACTACCTCGAATCGCTAGAGAATCACCTACCGAAACAGACCGAAGAGCAAAAAGCCCAGACGCTTTTTATGAAGCTATGGAAACCCCTCCGAGATGTTATGATCACAAACAGTAACGGATCACTTCCCACAAACCGAGACGAGATGTCAAAATTAGCATCTATCCTTTACCATGTCCACTTCGCACATCAGAAAAAGAAAGACCACTCACCCTAACGACACGACAAGCGTAAACGGGGAAACTATCACGGTTCGACACCGAATCACCCCCGCACCGAAATATCAAGGGGTCGTGGAAGAGGACAGCCTCGCGGAAGAAGCCAATTCAGAGGCAGAGCTAGAGGATGGGGATCCGATAGAAGATCACGAAATTCGACAAACCCCAACATAAACTCCCAGACTACTAAGAAAGGAAACGGTACCGTTTCGATACCGGAAGGTGCCTGTTTCATCTGTCAAGACAAGAATCACTGGGCAAACGAGTGCCCGCAGAGAGGAACCCTGATCCAAGCATTAAGAGCAAATCAAACTAGACAGTAGGGAAAAGTGGAGGAGCTGGATTAATTCCCGATACCCCAGCTCAATACCCGCTGATCGGGACCACAGTACGCCTTCATATACCGATCACCTTAGGAGACGGTCGCGAAACGCATACGGATCTAGACACCGGCGCGGAATGTGATATAGTTAGTAAGGAATTTGCCATCAAAAACAAATTACCAGCTGCACCTTTCTCGTCCCCAACGCTAAAAGGCGTCGCCCCAGACAGACTCCGCACCCATGGTACATTCTGGGTACTATTCACAATAAGAGATTCTCGAGGCACCGAAAAGACAGTGAAACGACCCTGTGTCGGCATCGATAGGGACTCAAGGCTAGAAGGAAGCCCCGTCCTTTTATCAAGGACCTTCATCAATGAATTCGACGTTATCCTACGACCCAGTGTCGATAAATGGTGGTTCGGAGTCAAAGGGTTCGAACTTCAGAAACCTCACAAGTTTACAAAGCAATCCAAGAACGCAGCTGTCATTTACGCCCTAATCAAGATGCCAGAGGAGGTATGGCTACCCGACGAAGACACCGACGTACCGGCGAAGAATCAAGACCGAATCCCCCCTGAATTAGAGGAGTATCGAGACGTATTCGACCATGAAAAAGCGGGTACACTACCGAGGACAAAAGCTTCCGACCATGCCATCGAGCTCGAAGAAGGCAAAACTCCACCTTACGGTCCGATTTACCCCCTTTCACAAACGGAGCTCAAAGAACTATAGGCTTATCTCGTGGATAACATCAAAAAGGGACGGATCAGACCGTTGAAAAGTCCAGCGGGAGCGCCAATCCTATTCGTCCCGAAGAAAGACGGAGGACTACGTTTATGTGTGGATTACCGGGGACTCAACCGCGTTTCGGTCAAGAATCGCTACCCTCTACCTCTCATATCAGAAATCCTCGACCGACTTTCCGGGGCAAAATACTTTAGTAAGGTCGACGTTAAAGACGCTTACTACCGGATTCGACTACGAGAAGGTGACGAATGGAAAACGGCATTCCGAACCCGATATAGCCATTTCGAATATATAGTCATGCCATTCGGACTATCCAATACGCCGGCCACTTTCCAAAGTTATATCCATACAGCGCTAGCAGGGCTAGTTGACGTCATTTGTGTGGCATATCTGGATAATATCCTGGTTTTCACCAAGGACCGCGAGTCCCATTCGACAGCGCTTCGCCAGATTTTCGAAAGGCTACAGAAGGCAGAGCTATATGTAAAGCCTTCGAAGTGCACATTCTACCAGAAGGAGGTCGAATTCCTAGGGTTTATCGTGGACGGTTCGGGAGTGAAAATGGACCAGAGCCGCATCCGCGTGATCCAGGAATGGTAAGAACCAAAGAGCTACCATGACGTCCAAGTTTTTCTAGGATTTTGCAATTTCTACCGTCGATTCATCAAAGGATATTCCCAGATTTCCCTACCTCTCACATCCATGATGAAGGGGAGCAAAAATGGGAAAAAACCGGGTCAAGTGACACTAAACAAGACCGAATCGGCAGCGTTTCGGAACCTAAAAGGGGCTTTCCAGTCGGCGTCCCTGTTACGCCATTTCGACCCAGAGAAACATATCAGATTGGAAACAGATACGTCGAACCAAGGAATGGGAGGAGTGCTTTCCCAACCTGATGAAGAAGGGCGTTGGCATCCTGTCGCTTTCTAGTCCCGAAAGTTCTCGGGGCCCGAACTCAACTATGCGACACCGGATCAGGAGCTATTCGCCATCGTTCATTCCTTCCAACATTAGAGACACTATCTAGACGGTAGCAAGTATCCCATTGAGGTGCTATCAGATCATACTAATCTACGTATATTTATGACGCAGCAAAAGCTCAACAGCCGACAGGCGCGTTAGTATATGTTTCTCACGCCTTTTGACTTTATCATAAAGCATAGGCCCGGAAAGACAAACCCCGCAGACGGGCTTTCCAGGATTCCTAACTCCGAGCAAGCAATCGTAGGAGAGGAATTGACGATCCCGATTCAAAACCGAATCGTGGACGATCAACCCCCGGACCTAAGAGAGGCCGAGGAGGAAACGGCTCTAACTATCCAAAGGATTTTAGAAGCTAAGGATCTAGACGCAGATCACGAGTATGATTCAGATGAACATAACTCAGAATTCCAGTTTGGACTTGGTCAAGAGACCGCACAGAGAGATCCTGGGTCCAGTGCAACTACCGAGACGGTGGTGAATCGCGCGAGCACAGAAACAGATGACTGGTCTGAATGGCGAGAACTATGTGACGAATTGAACATTCCATTCGACGTCACGGATACTACAACAGTAGCAATCCAGTCTATTAGTACGGACACTATAGACATTCTCGAACAAGTGGGAAAACTCCAATCGGATGACCCAGAGACGAACCGCCGAAAAGGTGACGTATCGATCTCGAAACCTGGCAGCAAAGGCTGGTCAGTCGACGCCTCAGGATTACTACAGTACCGAGGACGTCTATATGTGCCGGGAAAGGAGGGCATCCGTATAAAATTGATGCAATTACATCACGATGACCCTACCGCAGGCCACTTTGGTAGAGCAAGAACCGAAGAACTCCTAAGGAGAGAATACCACTGGGTGAATCTACAGGCGGATGTGCAGAGATATGTCAAATCCTGCGCAATATGTCAAACCGCCCAAACGCCAAGGCATCGTCCTTTCGGCAAGCTCGAATCTCTACCGATTCCATCCCGGCCCTTTGTCGAACTGTCAATGGACTTTATCACAGGGTTGCCTCAATCGATCTGGAAAGGAAGGATAGTGGATGCCATTCTGGTGATTGTGGACCGTTTCTCGAAATGGTGCCTCTTCTTCCCAGTTTCGACAACGATGGATGCTTCGGAATTGGCCGAGCTTTTCCATCACGATATCGAACTGAGGTTTGGCCCACCAAATGGCATCGTATCTGACCGGGGATCCGTTTTTACGAGCAGATTTTGGTCGAAACTGTGTTATATGTCCCAGACAAAATTGAGGTATTCGACAGCGTTTCACCCCCAGACCGATGGTCAAACGGAGAGGATGAATCAGACACTCGAACACTACCTTCGGTGTTTCATTGACGAGCAACAGAAGATGTGGCCCACACTCCTACGCACAGCGGAATTTGCATGCAACAATGGAGTCAATACAACAATTGGAATTTCACCCTTCCAGGCCTTATTAGGCTACAATCCCAATTTCCAAATACGCGCCGAGGACGGCAGCGTAGAGAGGGAGGCACCGGCAGCAGTATCGCGAATTGAGAAGCTTCAAGAGCTCCGCGAAAAGCTGCAGGAAGCATGGCGAAAAGCCACCGAGACACAGGCGAATCATTACAATAAACGCCACCAAGAGATGACATTCAAAAAGAACGACCTTGTGGCCCTCTCGACGAAAAACCTGCGATTGAAAGAAGGTACGACGAAGAAGCTATCACCAAGATGGATAGGACCTTTTAGGATCCTTGAATGTGTCGGAAAGCAAGCGTATCGCCTGCTACTCCCTAGCCAGTACGCAGCGATTCATAACGTATTTCCTGTGTCTTTGCTACAACCATAGCATCAACGTGAGGGTGAACCTGAGCAATTACCTTTGCCAGAGCTGGCAGATGACGACGAATGGGAAGTCGAGGAGATAAAGGATGACCAGCGGTTCGAAGACGAACTACACTATCTAGTGAAATGGTATGGCTGGCCCTCAGAATACAATCAATGGGTACCCGAGAGTGCAATGGTGAATGCACCAAAAGTCATCGCGAGATACAAAAGGTCCCAGAGAAAACAAAATTGATTGGAAGCAGCCGATTACACACCGCATCAACAGCGAAGCGATATGTGTACAATCTCAAATCGACCCTGTCTCACCCCATGGCCAACGGAGAGACACAAAAGAAATTCACCAAGCAAAATAAAAGAAATCCAGGTCCAAAACCTCTCCGAAACGATACCGACAAACCACCGCTACACCTGCGGATCGAGGGGGAAACCCTCCAGGTGTGACTCAAGGAAAGGACCAACCGCGGGCCCCAGCTCAGAGGAGCCGACCAGGTCTTACACATCTTGGCGGAAGGCAACGACGCCAGTGTACCAAGACCTG